>NC_030382.2:6147049-6194974 GCF_001625215.2 Daucus carota subsp. sativus | reverse complement strand
AAATTGGAATCAACTTGTAGTTTCATTCTTGACTCGTTTGAGCCCGTAAACAACTTGTAG
This sequence comes from Daucus carota subsp. sativus, assembly GCF_001625215.2. Lineage (NCBI taxonomy): Eukaryota > Viridiplantae > Streptophyta > Magnoliopsida > Apiales > Apiaceae > Daucus > Daucus carota. The sequence goes on along the minus strand of NC_030382.2, from coordinate 6,194,914 downwards.
CCTCATTATTGGTAGATTGAAGTTGGAAACAACTTGTATGTAACGCCTGTAATATTTGACTTATATATATTACAGTATTTCATTTTGGTGATATATTAAATTTCGTGTTTTAATTGCCAAACTATGTGAATTTGACTCGTTTATCGTTACATGACTTTCGTATATCGTTAGAATGTACTTATGTGACTTTTGGCGAATAATTCTCGCTACGCGATTAAATAATATTACTAGTTGCGACGGTTTTGACTTTGTATTAATAAATGTGATCGTTGCCGTTACCCGATTAAATAATAGTAAAGATATATGCGATTTAGTGATATTTGATAAAATTGCGAGTAGCCGATAAACTTTAACTTGTAAAATAGCGTTTGGTGTATATATTTTTCTCGAGATTTTACGTGTATTATATTCGTGTTTTATATTTGTGTGAAATGTGACTATTAGAGCTCTACTTGCAATATTTCTTTTAAAATTCATTTCTTGTCCAAAATTTGTGAAAACTATTTTATTAAACTTCTAAAATCTCATATTATTTGTGATATTAATTTCATGATTTATAGATTTGTACTTTATATATTAAAACTCTTTCTTTTAATACTCTCTTAATCACACTTTTAATAATTATCAAAAGACTACATTACCCTTGCATGCATTTTACACTAACACTAGAGAGAAGGATAATCTAGTCATTCTACACTCCACTACCATTAGTTGGTCAAGTCAAAACACTAGAAAACAAACTAACACATGCTTCCACACTTCACATGATCATATACAACCACAACACACAAACCCACTTCTCTCATCTCTCTCTTCTCTCTCCCTCACCCTCTCTCTCAGCTGAACCCAAAAACCCTCCCCTCTCTCCACCATTTTCTTCCATTCTCTTTCATTTCAAGCTTTTGGAGGCCAAGACTTTCACTCTCTAAGCTTGCATCTTCATTTGAGGTTAGAAACTTTTGTTGCATGTTGATTTGGAGCCGAAATGGGGCTTTGATCCTTGTGGATTTAGAGTCACCATTTTGGAGGTTCCTATATGATGATCTTGGTGTGTTTTTGGTGAGGTTTACATCTCATTTTAGCCAAAAAGCACTTGATTCATCACCCTCGGCAATGAACTCAAAGAGAGCCGAGGGAATGGTTTGTTTTCTTTGAAGTTTTGATGGTTTTGAGTTTGGTTTCTTGTATATTCGAAAGGTATAATGATTTGCTGGGTTTTTGGTGTGATTTCAGCCCTTGCATGTTAGTATTTTGATGTTATATGATGAGATAAGGCTATGTATAAGAAACTCTAGTAATGCATGTTGAGTTATGTGAAAACCGAGTGTTAAGCTTTGAATTTGAGTTTTGTATGTGATTTTGAGTAATGCATGCCATGCTCTAAGTGTTAAAATGATAGTTTATGGTGTGTATGATGATATCTAGTAGTAATCAGTAGCTATTATGTGAATACCATGTTGATATACTCGAAAATTTGCTCATATATGCTCCCTGAAATTCTGCTCTGTTTTACCTCTATAAATGCCTCGGTTTTATGCTTATATGAGGTTGGATTTTGTGATATCTTGCTTTGTGTGAATAGTCAGTAGATATATGTACATTGTAGGTTAGGTTTTGTGGTTTGGTTTGTTGGTATTTGGTGTTTTGAAGGGTGTTAAGGTGGAAGGAGACACACACACACACCATGGCAGATTTTTGCACCTTAGAAACCATGAGAATTAGATGTGTCATGCTTAGGCCCTCATAGGCCCAAGTCTCCTGGAGTTGGGACTTGATGTATACAAGTCTCCAGTAGCCATAAAAGTCATAAAAACCATCATTTACATAGATGCACACACACATTTCAGAGTACACCCCAGAACAGGGCACAATTGTGTCATTTGCACTTTTGAGTGTTAAAAACCTTGTCATTGATGAGGCCCTCATGGGGCCTTGATTTAGTTGAGCTCAGGGAAGTATTAGGAAGCTATTTGAGTCATTGTACTGGTGTAGTGAGTGAGTTTAGTGAGTTTCAAGTTGTTAAGTTCATGGCAGTCCCCACAGCAGAGCAGGGTGCTCTGTGCCAACTTTGTTTAGAGGCCCAAGGAGGCCTGAGCAAGGCCTTAATGTCATTCCAAGTGCACAACTTAGATTTAAGCCTTAAGAATCCAGTAGAGTCACTATTTCACCAAGGCACATAGTGGAAACACTTGTTTTTGCCAAAACCCCCAAGAGGTGCCAAACTGCCAAGGCAGAATGGTCACTTTGGTACACTAGTTTTTAAGGACCCATATAGGCAAGACCTTTGAGTCATACCACTTCATAATGTTAGTTTAAGATTGTGTCAACCTTTAGAAATTGGTTTGGAGTCAGTACCTTAAGTGGAGATGCCTCATTTCCACTAAAGAACACAAGTGTCACACATGGAGTCACATTCTAGTACCAACTTAGGGTGCATTGCATTTTAGTGTGTCATCAGTGAGGCCTTGACCTCATATTGAGTTCATGAGTTAGTTTTAAGTCATATTAGAGAGTGCAAGTTAGTTTAAGTCAATTCACTTAGTGTAGATGCATTCTTTTACCAAGGCACCCAAGTGTTGCCAAGGTAAGCATACTAGTGAGTCATTTAGTTTACACTTCACTTGTAAGTCTTGGGAGGTGGGGCACAAGTGTGCCTTACTATTAATTTGTTAATTGGAGGTCAGTAGGGTATAGTTAGGAGGTATTGGTCTTAGACCTTATGTGCTACTTGATTAAATGCTTAATTGACTTAGGAATAATTAGAGATTAATAAGTGATATAAGTTAAGTAACTAATTGCCATGCTTTATTTGTTATGTGCATTACTTGATGATTATGTTACTTGTTTTAATTAAGTTTAAGTGTATATTTAATATATATGTATATATATTTATTTATATATATATATACATTTATACGCGAAAGGGTAGTTAGTGACGAGGATACTATTAATTATAGGTGCAAGTAGGAGGCCAGGCAAGGAACCCCTAGAAGCATCTATACAGGAGTTTAGTAAGCTTTATCCAGGCAAGTGAAACTCTTCCTTTATACTTGCTTGATAATTGTATACCCTGTGAATGTTGAATTACTGTTTACTTAGGACTGAATTACCTTGTCACCCCTCATTATCATCACTTTGGATTCCAATAATACCCTTAACATTTGAATTACCTTTTTCATGTGATATTACCCTACACCCACATGATTATACTCCAATAGTCCCTTGATGAATAAATGAGAACTTGATACCCCACATTAACCTGAATTATCTCTTTTGGGACCCTGATCTTAATAACATTTCCTATTTTTGAAAGATCACTTGTATCTTGAAAACACCCTTGCGTATAACTTGTCTTTGATCAAGACCCCTTTTTGAAAAAGATTTGATTTGAAATGACCTTAAAAGGAATTGGATAATAATTTATTAAGACTGAGGCGCCAGTCAATTATTGCAGCATCAGTAGCGGGGAGCCTGATGTCTGTTTATGGCCAATGTGTGCCGAGGATCCTCCCTGGTTGAATCACTTTATGTGGTTCGGAGCTTGGTGTGGGCTGATCACCCCTCAATGCTCGTAGCGCTGTGTGTTTCCAATTCCAATAAATTGATATCCCACATTGCACCTTTACTTGTGTTTATACCTTGTGATATCCGTTGTTGCTTTTGCACTTGATATATTGCATATTGTGAACTGTTTTATTTACTGTTTTCACTTGCTGAGCTTTTTGCTCATATATATTGTTGTTGTTATAACCCTTCAGTGAAACCCGAGAATGGCCCGTTTCAAGCAGACCGCTCGTAAGACCACCTCAGGCAACGGGATTGCTTTCCGCCGTATGATGGGACAGGTTGGGAACTCGTAGTTCCCTAGTTAATTTCTTTTGAACTTTTGGGATTTAAAAACTGTAGTGTGACTTAGACTTAATTTGGATTTCTATTTGGGTTGTAATAACTTTAGTTGTTGTTCATACTCATTCCTGGTGATTCCGGGATTGTGGATTAGACTTGTAGATTAATCTTTATAACTCTGTAGTTTAATTATATATATCGATATGCATGCTTTAGTCGGTTATTTAAGTTGGGTCCGTCACAGTTGGTATCAGAGCGACAGGTTTGAGTCACTGAACAACATAGGATAAATGAATATAAGATAGGATTTAGAGGTTAAGATGAACTTAGATCATGTGGGACTTGGGGCGTTGGAATCTTTTAAGTTTTCTCACCCTTTTGACTATAACCGCGTATATATATATATAACTGTTGGCAGGCATCGTCATCTTCTAGTCCCGGATTCCCGACTACTGTTCCGTTCCCGCTTTACGAGCAGATGGTGAGACTTACCGACCGACTCGAGGGCCAGAACACGATTCTCCAGCACCGGATTGACCAGCTGTACCGTGAGGACTTTGATGATGAAGGCAACCGTCCCCGTTTGATTGCTAGGGTCGAGGAGATCATTCGTATGGCCGAGGATCGTTTGGCAGCTATTCCACCCTACCGTGAGCGTGAGAGCCGTATCACTTTGACCGCCATTACTGACGAGCTCCGCCGTGTGATTAGCAGTCTCCGTGAGCCAGTTGCCAGTCCATCAGCTTCACCAGCATCATCACCATCCCCCTAGACTATTCCTTAGTCTATTTTATTTCCGTTATCATGTTATCCGTACTTTGACCTTCCATTTCGTACTTGTACCCCGAATTGTTTCGGGAAGACTTTTATTTGCACTTTATTTCCGTCCGTACTGTTCCGTACCTATCATTTGAACTAATGTTTAATCTCGCACTTTGACTATTTATCTCATTTTGTCATTTCACGTGTACCATGCTTAGATAGAAATTGCCATGTTAAACCTTTAGAACTTGATCATGTTTAAACTTTTCCAATATACCATGATATGACTTTGACCGAATAATTGTACCTTTGCAATATGATACCTTAGACTCTAATAATACACACACATACCATGATGCCATAATAATTACCATAAACCGTTACCATGTGGATAACTCTTGAATAATACCTTTGTGCCCAATATTCCCTTTGATATAACTTGTATGCATATATTGAACTGCGAATAAGCTTTTCTTGTTTACATTCAGAATCATGCCTCCTCGAAGAGCCCGCAACACCACCAATGAAAATACCGAAGAACCACCACCAACCTTGGCTCAACTTATGCAACTTCTTCACCAACAATCTGTCACCCTTGCTCAACAACAACAATTACTTCAACAACAACTCCAGCAACAACAACAAGCACCTCCACCACCACCTACTACTTTCAAATCTTTCCAAGCTGTGAAACCACTCGAGTTCCGAGGAACTCAAGACCCTGTTGAAGCTCAATCCTGGCTAAAGGAGATGGAGAAGGCTTTCACCTTGGCTGTTGTAACTGATAATAAGAAAGTTGAATATGCGTCATATTTTCTGAAAGATGAAGCAAACTACTGGTGGGAGTCAGCCCGTGCTTTAGAAGAAGGTGATGTTATTGCTTGGGATAGATTTAAGAAGATCTTTCTAGACAAGTACTTTCCAAGGTATATGCAAACTCAGATGGAGTTGAAGTTCTTTGAATTGAAGCAAGAGGGAATGACTGTTGGGGAATATGAAAAGAAGTTTACAGAATTTGCAAGGTTCGTGGGAGATTATGTGGACACGGACGAGAAAAGAGCGAAGAGATTTCAACAAGGATTGAAGCCTTGGCTACGAAGCAGAGTGGCTGCTTTTGAATTGGCCACATATGCTGAAGTGGTCCAGAAGGCAATGGTAATTGAAGGAGAAAGTGATCAGAACCAGAAGGAGAAGGATAACAAGAAGAGAAAGTTTGTGAGTAAAGGTGAAGGTTCGGCTCAGGGGAGCCAAAGTGGAAGAAATTTCAAGAAGTTTGGAGTTCAGAATCAAGGAGGTCCCCGAGGTTTCAAGAAGGGAGGTAATAGGAATGTGAAGAAGATTCAAGGACCAAGTGGTCAAAGGAGTCAACAAGCAACTACAGAATGCAAGTTCTGCAACAAGAAACACACGGGAAGTTGTAATAAGGCTGATATTGTCTGTTTCAAGTGCAACTCGAAGGGTCATTATGCAAACGAGTGCCAGAATTCGAAGCCGTCTGTTACCTGTTTCAAGTGTGGAAAGACCGGTCATATGTCAAGAGATTGTAAAGCTCCTGGAACTAACAAGTTGATGCAATTGGCAGCTACCCCTTACAATCAAGGAATGACATCTTCTGCTCCGATTCTGCAACTACCTTCTACTCAAGTTTTTGAGTCTGCAACTCCTGTTTTCCATCCCTCTTATCCGGCTCAAGCAAGGACATTCAACATGAATATCAAGGATGCTGTTCAGAGTTCTGAGGTTGTGGCAGGTACGCTTTCTGTCAACAACAACCATGCTAAAGTGCTATTTGATTCTGGAGCTACTAAATCTTTCATATCTGAATCTTATGTTGGCAAGTTGAATTGTGAAATTGAACCGTTAGATGAACCCTTATCGATCATTGTTGCTAATCAAGAACAAGTATCTGTTAGAAGTATTTGCCCCCGATGTACTATAGAGATTTCTGGCTTTAGTTTTCCTGCTTCCCTTATACCTTTTCGATTAGGAGAGTTTGATGTTATACTAGGTATGGATTGGTTAGCAGAAAATGGTGCTCAAATAGATTGTAAGAAGAAGAAGATAATCCTTAAGTCTCCACAAGGCAAGAAAGTAGAATTTAAAGGGCAGAAACAAGCTAAGACATTTTTGACGATAATTGAAGCTAAGAAGTTGTTAAGGCAAGGTTGTGAAGGTTATTTGGCTCATGTAATTGATAGATCTAAAGAGACGCCGAACATAGAAAGTATTCCGATAGTTAATGAATTTCTTGATGTTTTTCCTGACGATCTTCCTGGTTTGCCTCCCGACCGTCAAATTGAGTTTTCTATTGACTTAGCACCCGGCACGGAACCAGTTTCAAAGCAACCGTATCGAATGGCGCCGGCAGAAATGAAGGAGTTGGCCAAGCAATTGCAAGAGTTGTTAGACAAAGGAGTTATAAGGCCGAGTGTATCCCCGTGGGGAGCCCCAGTTCTTTTTGTGAAGAAAAAGGACGGAAGCATGAGATTGTGCATCGACTATAGAGAATTGAACAAGTTGACAATCAAGAATAGGTATCCTTTGCCTCGAATCGACGACTTATTTGATCAACTCAAAGGAGCAACTCACTTTTCGAAGATTGACTTGCGTTCGGGATATCATCAATTGAAGATTAAACCGGAAGACATCCCAAAGACCGCTTTTAGAACTCGGTATGGGCATTACGAGTTTCTAGTTATGGCATTTGGATTGACAAACGCACCAGCCGCCTTCATGGATTTGATGAACCGTGTATTCAAGAAGTATTTAGACAAGTTCGTCATTGTATTCATCGACGATATTCTCATATACTCGAAATCTGAAGAGGAACATGCTGAACACCTGAAGATAGCTTTGGAAACTTTAAGAAAGGAGAAGTTGTATGCAAAGTTCTCAAAATGTGAATTTTGGCTACGAGAAGTGCAGTTTTTAGGGCATATTGTTGGAAGTGAAGGTATTCGAGTGGATCCAGCAAAGATAGAAGCTGTGATGAATTGGGAAAGGCCGAAGACCCCAACTGAAGTTAGAAGTTTCATGGGATTGGCCGGATATTATCGAAGGTTTGTGAAGGATTTCTCGAAGATTGCAGTACCGTTGACAAGATTGACTCGGAAAAATGAAAAGTTTGAATGGACCGACAAATGTGAAAAGAGCTTTCAAGAGTTGAAACAGAGGTTAGTCACCGCTCCAGTTCTAGCTTTGCCAGATGATCAAGGAGATTTTGTTATCTACAGTGATGCGTCATACAAAGGATTAGGTTGTGTCTTAATGCAACACGGGAAAGTGATAGCCTGCGCGTCAAGACAACTCAAGCCACACGAACAAAGATATCCGACTCATGACTTGGAATTGGCAGCAATAGTGTTTGCTTTAAAGCTTTGGAGACACTATCTTTATGGCGAGAAGTGTGAAATATTCACGGATCACAAAAGCTTGAAGTACATTTTCACGCAAAAAGAGTTGAACATGAGGCAGCGAAGATGGTTGGAATTGATTAAAGACTACGACTGCACGATTAACTATCATCCCGGAAAGGCGAACGTAGTAGCAGATGCGTTAAGTCGCAAAGAAAGGTTGAATATGCTGACCATGGCTCAAGAACTATCACAGGAATTTGAGAAGATGGGAATTGAAATTCGAGCTCCTAGTGCACCTACAGAAATGATTTGTACCATGACTTTTCAGCCTGAATTGATGGAGAAGATAAAGAAGTGCCAAGAAGAAGTGATGAATGAAAAGATGAATGAGTTAACCGGAGAAGAAATCTGCACACAGAAAGACAACCAAGGAATCTTGAGGTTTTCATCAAGAATTTGGATACCAAATGTGGAGGAATTGAAGAATGAAATCTTGAAGGATGCTCACAATTCAGAATTTTCTATTCACCCCGGAAGCACAAAAATGTACCAAGATCTGAAGCAAAACTTTTGGTGGCCAGATATGAAGAAGGAAATTGCTCAATGGATCAGTAAATGCTACACTTGTCAAAGGGTAAAAGCTGAACATCAGAAGCCAAGTGGATTGATACAGCCGTTGGAGATACCAGAATGGAAGTGGGAGCACATTGCAATGGACTTTATAGTTGGATTGCCAAGGACGAAATCTAATCATGATGCTATTTGGGTAATCATTGATCGATTGACCAAGTCGGCTCATTTTCTGCCAATTAACGAGAGATTCTCAATGGACAAGCTGATTCACATGTATTTGAAAGAGATTGTTACTCGTCATGGAGTTCCAGTATCTATTGTGTCAGATCGAGACCCTCGTTTTAATTCGAGATTTTGGAAGCTATTTCAAGAACATTTAGGAACCCGACTCAAGATGAGTACTGCCTATCATCCACAAACGGACGGACAAAGCGAGCGTACAATTCAAACTATTGAAGACATGTTGAGGTCTTGTGCTTTGGACTTCAAAGGAAATTGGGACGAGCATTTGCCATTAGTTGAGTTTTCGTATAATAACAGTTATCATGCCAGCATTGGAATGCCCCCGTACGAAGCTCTTTATGGAAGGAAGTGTAGATCTCCGATATATTGGGATGAAGTTGGAGAAAGGAAAGTAATTGGTCCAGAATTGATCCAGCAAACGAAAGAAGCAGTAGATGTGATTCGAAACAGATTGATCGCAGCTCAAGATAGACAACGAAAGTATGCTGACCCGCACAGAAAAGATGTTGAGTTTGATATTGGAGAAGCCGTTCTGTTGAAAGTGTCACCATGGAAAGGAATAGCAAGATTCGGAAAGAAAGGGAAACTGAGTCCAAGATCTATTGGTCCTTTTGAGATTTTAAGCAGAATTGGGAAAGTGGCGTACGAACTAGCCTTACCGCCTCAAATGCAGCACGTTCACAATGTTTTCCATGTCTCATTGCTTAAGAAGTTCAACCCCGACACCAAGTGCATCATAGAGAATGAACCAGTTGAGATAGAGCCCGATTTGTCATATATCGAGCAACCGGTTAGCATTCTAGATAGAAAGGATAAGGTGTTAAGGAATAAGACAGTTCCTTTAGTTAGAGTTTTGTGGAGGAATCCCAAGGTTGAAGAATCAACGTGGGAATTAGAAAGTGATATGTTAGATAAGTATCCTCATTTGTTTACTTAGATTCTGGGGTCAGAATCCTTTTAAGGGGGGAAGGATGTAACGCCTGTAATATTTGACTTATATATATTACAGTATTTCATTTTGGTGATATATTAAATTTCGTGTTTTAATTGCCAAACTATGTGAATTTGACTCGTTTATCGTTACATGACTTTCGTATATCGTTAGAATGTACTTATGTGACTTTTGGCGAATAATTCTCGCTACGCGATTAAATAATATTACTAGTTGCGACGGTTTTGACTTTGTATTAATAAATGTGATCGTTGCCGTTACCCGATTAAATAATAGTAAAGATATATGCGATTTAGTGATATTTGATAAAATTGCGAGTAGCCGATAAACTTTAACTTGTAAAATAGCGTTTGGTGTATATATTTTTCTCGAGATTTTACGTGTATTATATTCGTGTTTTATATTTGTGTGAAATGTGACTATTAGAGCTCTACTTGCAATATTTCTTTTAAAATTCATTTCTTGTCCAAAATTTGTGAAAACTATTTTATTAAACTTCTAAAATCTCATATTATTTGTGATATTAATTTCATGATTTATAGATTTGTACTTTATATATTAAAACTCTTTCTTTTAATACTCTCTTAATCACACTTTTAATAATTATCAAAAGACTACATTACCCTTGCATGCATTTTACACTAACACTAGAGAGAAGGATAATCTAGTCATTCTACACTCCACTACCATTAGTTGGTCAAGTCAAAACACTAGAAAACAAACTAACACATGCTTCCACACTTCACATGATCATATACAACCACAACACACAAACCCACTTCTCTCATCTCTCTCTTCTCTCTCCCTCACCCTCTCTCTCGGCTGAACCCAAAAACCCTCCCCTCTCTCCACCATTTTCTTCCATTCTCTTTCATTTCAAGCTTTTGGAGGCCAAGACTTTCACTCTCTAAGCTTGCATCTTCATTTGAGGTTAGAAACTTTTGTTGCATGTTGATTTGGAGCCGAAATGGGGCTTTGATCCTTGTGGATTTAGAGTCACCATTTTGGAGGTTCCTATATGATGATCTTGGTGTGTTTTTGGTGAGGTTTACATCTCATTTTAGCCAAAAAGCACTTGATTCATCACCCTCGGCAATGAACTCAAAGAGAGCCGAGGGAATGGTTTGTTTTCTTTGAAGTTTTGATGGTTTTGAGTTTGGTTTCTTGTATATTCGAAAGGTATAATGATTTGCTGGGTTTTTGGTGTGATTTCAGCCCTTGCATGTTAGTATTTTGATGTTATATGATGAGATAAGGCTATGTATAAGAAACTCTAGTAATGCATGTTGAGTTATGTGAAAACCGAGTGTTAAGCTTTGAATTTGAGTTTTGTATGTGATTTTGAGTAATGCATGCCATGCTCTAAGTGTTAAAATGATAGTTTATGGTGTGTATGATGATATCTAGTAGTAATCAGTAGCTATTATGTGAATACCATGTTGATATACTCGAAAATTTGCTCATATATGCTCCCTGAAATTCTGCTCTGTTTTACCTCTATAAATGCCTCGGTTTTATGCTTATATGAGGTTGGATTTTGTGATATCTTGCTTTGTGTGAATAGTCAGTAGATATATGTACATTGTAGGTTAGGTTTTGTGGTTTGGTTTGTTGGTATTTGGTGTTTTGAAGGGTGTTAAGGTGGAAGGAGACACACACACACACCATGGCAGATTTTTCCACCTTAGAAACCATGAGAATTAGATGTGTCATGCTTAGGCCCTCATAGGCCCAAGTCTCCTAGAGTTGGGACTTGATGTATACAAGTCTCCAGTAGCCATAAAAGTCATAAAAACCATCATTTACATAGATGCACACACACATTTCAGAGTACACCCCAGAACAGGGCACAATTGTGTCATTTGCACTTTTGAGTGTTAAAAACCTTGTCATTGATGAGGCCCTCATGGGGCCTTGATTTAGTTGAGCTCAGGGAAGTATTAGGAAGCTATTTGAGTCATTGTACTGGTGTAGTGAGTGAGTTTAGTGAGTTTCAAGTTGTTAAGTTCATGGCAGTCCCCACAGCAGAGCAGGGTGCTCTGTGCCAACTTTGTTTAGAGGCCCAAGGAGGCCTGAGCAAGGCCTTAATGTCATTCCAAGTGCACAACTTAGATTTAAGCCTTAAGAATCCAGTAGAGTCACTATTTCACCAAGGCACATAGTGGAAACACTTGTTTTTGCCAAAACCCCCAAGAGGTGCCAAACTGCCAAGGCAGAATGGTCACTTTGGTACACTAGTTTTTAAGGACCCATATAGGCAAGACCTTTGAGTCATACCACTTCATAATGTTAGTTTAAGATTGTGTCAACCTTTAGAAATTGGTTTGGAGTCAGTACCTTAAGTGGAGATGCCTCATTTCCACTAAAGAACACAAGTGTCACACATGGAGTCACATTCTAGTACCAACTTAGGGTGCATTGCATTTTAGTGTGTCATCAGTGAGGCCTTGACCTCATATTGAGTTCATGAGTTAGTTTTAAGTCATATTAGAGAGTGCAAGTTAGTTTAAGTCAATTCACTTAGTGTAGATGCATTCTTTTACCAAGGCACCCAAGTGTTGCCAAGGTAAGCATACTAGTGAGTCATTTAGTTTACACTTCACTTGTAAGTCTTGGGAGGTGGGGCACAAGTGTGCCTTACTATTAATTTGTTAATTGGAGGTCAGTAGGGTATAGTTAGGAGGTATTGGTCTTAGACCTTATGTGCTACTTGATTAAATGCTTAATTGACTTAGGAATAATTAGAGATTAATAAGTGATATAAGTTAAGTAACTAATTGCCATGCTTTATTTGTTATGTGCATTACTTGATGATTATGTTACTTGTTTTAATTAAGTTTAAGTGTATATTTAATATATATGTATATATATTTATTTATATATATATATACATTTATACGCGAAAGGGTAGTTAGTGACGAGGATACTATTAATTATAGGTGCAAGTAGGAGGCCAGGCAAGGAACCCCTAGAAGCATCTATACAGGAGTTTAGTAAGCTTTATCCAGGCAAGTGAAACTCTTCCTTTATACTTGCTTGATAATTGTATACCCTGTGAATGTTGAATTACTGTTTACTTAGGACTGAATTACCTTGTCACCCCTCATTATCATCACTTTGGATTCCAATAATACCCTTAACATTTGAATTACCTTTTTCATGTGATATTACCCTACACCCACATGATTATACTCCAATAGTCCCTTGATGAATAAATGAGAACTTGATACCCCACATTAACCTGAATTATCTCTTTTGGGACCCTGATCTTAATAACATTTCCTATTTTTGAAAGATCACTTGTATCTTGAAAACACCCTTGCGTATAACTTGTCTTTGATCAAGACCCCTTTTTGAAAAAGATTTGATTTGAAATGACCTTAAAAGGAATTGGATAATAATTTATTAAGACTGAGGCGCCAGTCAATTATTGCAGCATCAGTAGCGGGGAGCCTGATGTCTGTTTATGGCCAATGTGTGCCGAGGATCCTCCCTGGTTGAATCACTTTATGTGGTTCGGAGCTTGGTGTGGGCTGATCACCCCTCAATGCTCGTAGCGCTGTGTGTTTCCAATTCCAATAAATTGATATCCCACATTGCACCTTTACTTGTGTTTATACCTTGTGATATCCGTTGTTGCTTTTGCACTTGATATATTGCATATTGTGAACTGTTTTATTTACTGTTTTCACTTGCTGAGCTTTTTGCTCATATATATTGTTGTTGTTATAACCCTTCAGTGAAACCCGAGAATGGCCCGTTTCAAGCAGACCGCTCGTAAGACCACCTCAGGCAACGGGATTGCTTTCCGCCGTATGATGGGACAGGTTGGGAACTCGTAGTTCCCTAGTTAATTTCTTTTGAACTTTTGGGATTTAAAAACTGTAGTGTGACTTAGACTTAATTTGGATTTCTATTTGGGTTGTAATAACTTTAGTTGTTGTTCATACTCATTCCTGGTGATTCCGGGATTGTGGATTAGACTTGTAGATTAATCTTTATAACTCTGTAGTTTAATTATATATATCGATATGCATGCTTTAGTCGGTTATTTAAGTTGGGTCCGTCACATTGTAGCTTCATTCCAAACTCTTTCGAAGTTAAAAACAACTTGTAGCTTCATTTTCGGTTGTTTGATATTGTAATCAACTTGTACTTTCATTCTTGACTCGTTTGAACCCAGAAACAACTTGTAGCTTCATTACTGGTAGATTGAAATTGGAAACAACTTTTAGCTTCATTCCAGACTCGTTTGAAGTTAAAAACAACTTGTAGCTTGATGTTCGGTTGTTTGAAATTGTAATCAACTTGTTGTTTCATTCTTGATTCGTTTGAGCCCGGAAACAACTTGTAACTTCATTATTGACTAGATTGAAGTTGGAAACAACTTGTAGCTTCATTCCAGACTCGTTTGAAGTTAAAAACAACTTGTAGCTTCATTTTCGGTTGTTTGAAATTGTAATCAACTTGTATTTTCATTCTTGACTCGTTTGAGCCCGGAAACAACTTGTAGCTTCATTATTGACTAGATTGGAGTTGGAAACAACTTGTAGCTTCATTCCAGACTCGTATGAAGTTCAAAACAACTTGTACATTCATTTTCGGTTGTTGGAAATTGGAATCAACTTGTAGTTTCATTCTTGACTCGTTTGAGCCCGTAAACAACTTGTAGCTTCATTATTTGTAGATTTCGTTGGAAACAACTTGTAGCTTCATTTTAAACTCTTTCGAAGTTAAAAACAACTTGTATCTTCATTTTCAGTTGTTTGAAATTGTAATCAACTTGTAGTTTCATTCTTGACTCGTTTGAGCCCGGAAACAACTTGTAGCTTCATTATTGACTAGATTGGAGTTGGAAACAACTTATAGCTTCATTCCAGACTCGTTTGAAGTTGAAAACAACTTGTACCTTCATTTTCGGTTGTTGGAAATTGGAATCAACTTGTAGTTTCATTGTTGACTCGTTTGAGCCCGTAAACAACTTGTAGCTTCATTATTCGTAGATTGGAGTTGGAAACAACTTTTAGCTTCATTCCAGACTCGTTTGAAGTTAAAAACAACTTGTAGCTTCATTTTCGGTTGTTTGAAATTGTAATCAACTTCTAGTTTCATTGTTGATCGTTTGAGCCCGGAAACAACTTGTAGCTTCATTATTGACTAGATTGGAGTTGGAAACAACTTGTAGCTTCATTCCAGACTCGTTTGAAGTTCAAAACAACTTGTACATTCATTTTCGGTTGTTGGAAATTGTAATTAACTTGTAGTTTAATTCTTGACTCGTTTGAGCCCGTAAACAACTTGTAGCTTCATTATTGGTAGATTGAAGTTGGATACAACTTGTAGCTTCATTCCAAACTCGTTCGAAGTTAAAAACAACTTTTAGCTTCATTTTCGGTTGTTTGAAATTGTAATCAACTTGTAGTTTCATTCTTGACTCGTTTGAGCCCGGAAACAACTTTGAAATTGTAATCAACTTGTAGTTTCATTGTTAACTCGTTTGAGCCCGTAAACAACTTGTAGCTTAATTATTGGTGGATTAAAGTTGGAAACAACTTTTAGCTTCATTCCAGACTCGTTCGAAGTTAAAAACAACTTTTAGCTTCATTTTCGGTTGTTTGAAATTGTAATCAACTTGTAGTTTCATTCTTGACTCGTTTGAGCCCGGAAACAACTTGTAGCTTCATTATTGACTAGATTGAAGTTGGAAACAACTTGTAGCTTCATTCCATACTCGTTTGAAGTTAAAAAGAACTTGTAGCTTCATTTTCGGTTGTTTGAAATTGTAAACAACTTGTAGTTTCATTCTTGACTCGTTTGAGTCTGGCAACACCTTGTAGCTTCATTATTGACTAGATTGAAGTTGGAAACAACTTTTAGCTTCATTCCAGACTCGTTCCAAGTTAAAAAAAACTTGTACATTCATTTTCGGTTGTTTGAAATTGGAATCAACTTGTAGTTTCATTCTTGACTCGTTTGAGCCCGTAAACAACTTGTAGCCTCATTATTGGTAGATTGAAGTTGGAAACAACTTGTAGCTTCATTCCAAACTCTTTCGAAGTTAAAAACAACTTGTAGCTTCATTTTCGGTTGTTTGATATTGTAATCAAGTTGTACTTTCATTCTTGACTCGTTTGAACCCAGAAACAACTTGTAGCTTCATTATTGGTAGATTGAAGTTGGAAACAACTTTTAGCTTCATTCCAGACTCGTTTGAAGTTAAAAACAACTTGTAGCTTGATTTTCGGTTGTTTGAAATTGTAATCAACTTGTAGTTTCATTCTTGATTCGTTTGAGCCCGGAAACAACTTGTAACTTCATTATTGACTAGATTGAAGTTGGAAACAACTTGTAGCTTCATTCCAGACTCGTTTGAAGTTAAAAACAACTTGTAGCTTCATTTTCGGTTGTTTGAAATTGTAATCAACTTGTATTTTCATTCTTGACTCGTTTGATCCCGGAAACAACTTGTAGCTTCATTATTGACTAGATTGGAGTTGGAAACAACTTGTAGCTTCATTCCAGACTCGTATGAAGTTCAAAACAACTTGTACATTCATTTTCGGTTGTTGGAAATTGGAATCAACTTGTAGTTTCATTCTTGACTCGTTTGAGCCCGTAAACAACTTGTAGCTTCATTATTTGTAGATTTCATTGGAAACAACTTGTAGCTTCATTTTAAACTCTTTCGAAGTTAAAAACAACTTGTAGCTTCATTTTCAGTTGTTTGAAATTGTAATCAACTTGTAGTTTCATTCTTGACTCGTTTGAGCCCGGAAACAACTTGTAGCTTCATTATTGACTAGATTGGAGTTGGAAACAACTTATAGCTTCATTCCAGACTCGTTTGAAGTTGAAAACAACTTGTACCTTCATTTTCGGTTGTTGGAAATTGGAATCAACTTGTAGTTTCATTGTTGACTCGTTTGAGCCCGTAAACAACTTGTAGCTTCATTATTCGTAGATTGGAGTTGGAAACAACTTTTAGCTTCATTCCAGACTCGTTTGAAGTTAAAAACAACTTGTAGCTTCATTTTCGGTTGTTTGAAATTGTAATCAACTTCTAGTTTCATTCTTGATCGTTTGAGCCCGGAAACAACTTGTAGCTTCATTATTGACTAGATTGGAGTTGGAAACAACTTGTAGCTTCATTCCAGACTCGTTTGAAGTTCAAAACAACTTGTACATTCATTTTCGGTTGTTGGAAATTGTAATTAACTTGTAGTTTAATTCTTGACTCGTTTGAGCCCGTAAACAACTTGTAGCTTCATTATTGGTAGATTGAAGTTGGATACAACTTGTAGCTTCATTCCAAACTCGTTCGAAGTTAAAAACAACTTTTAGCTTCATTTTCGGTTGTTTGAAATTGTAATCAACTTGTAGTTTCATTCTTGACTCGTTTGAGCCCGGAAACAACTTTGAAATTGTAATCAACTTGTAGTTTCATTCTTAACTCGTTTGAGCCCGTAAACAACTTGTAGCTTAATTATTGGTGGATTAAAGTTGGAAACAACTTTTAGCTTCATTCCAGACTCGTTAAGTTAAAAACAACTTTTAGCTTCATTTTCGGTTGTTTGAAATTGTAATCAACTTGTAGTTTCATTCTTGACTCGTTTGAGCCCGGAAACAACTTGTAGCTTCATTATTGACTAGATTGAAGTTGGAAACAACTTGTAGCTTCATTCCATACTCGTTTGAAGTTAAAAACAACTTGTAGCTTCATTTTCGGTTGTTTGAAATTGTAAACAACTTGTAGTTTCATTCTTGACTCGTTTGAGTCTGGCAACACCTTGTAGCTTCATTATTGACTAGATTGAAGTTGGAAACAACTTTTAGCTTCATTCCAGACTCGTTCCAAGTTAAAAAAACTTGTACATTCATTTTCGGTTGTTTGAAATTAGAATCAACTTGTAGTTTCATTCTTGACTCGTTTGAGCCCGTAAACAACTTGTAGCCTCATTATTGGTAGATTGAAGTTGGAAACAACTTGTAGCTTCATTCCAAACTCTTTCGAAGTTAAAAACAACTTGTAGCTTCATTTTCGGTTGTTTGATATTGTAATCAAGTTGTACTTTCATTCTTGACTCGTTTGAACCCAGAAACAACTTGTAGCTTCATTATTGGTAGATTGAAGTTGGAAACAACTTTTAGCTTCATTCCAGACTCGTTTGAAGTTAAAAACAACTTGTAGCTTGATTTTCGGTTGTTTGAAATTGTAATCAACTTGTTGTTTCATTCTTGATTCGTTTGAGCCCGGAAACAACTTGTAACTTCATTATTGACTAGATTGAAGTTGGAAACAACTTGTAGCTTCATTCCAGACTCGTTTGAAGTTAAAAACAACTTGTAGCTTCATTTTCGGTTGTTTGAAATTGTAATCAACTTGTATTTTCATTCTTGACTCGTTTGAGCCCGGAAACAACTTGTAGCTTCATTATTGACTAGATTGGAGTTGGAAACAACTTGTAGCTTCATTCCAGACTCGTATGAAGTTCAAAACAACTTGTACATTCATTTTCGGTTGTTGGAAATTGGAATCAACTTGTAGTTTCATTCTTGACTCGTTTGAGCCCGTAAACAACTTGTAGCTTCATTATTTGTAGATTTCATTGGAAACAACTTGTAGCTTCATTTTAAACTCTTTCGAAGTTAAAAACAACTTGTAGCTTCATTTTCAGTTGTTTGAAATTGTAATCAACTTGTAGTTTCATTCTTGACTCGTTTGAGCCCGGAAACAACTTGTAGCTTCATTATTGACTAGATTGGAGTTGGAAACAACTTATAGCTTCATTCCAGACTCGTTTGAAGTTGAAAACAACTTGTACCTTCATTTTCGGTTGTTGGAAATTGGAATCAACTTGTAGTTTCATTGTTGACTCGTTTGAGCCCGTAAACAACTTGTAGCTTCATTATTCGTAGATTGGAGTTGGAAACAACTTTTAGCTTCATTCCAGACTCGTTTGAAGTTAAAAACAACTTGTAGCTTCATTTTCGGTTGTTTGAAATTGTAATCAACTTCTAGTTTCATTCTTGATCGTTTGAGCCCGGAAACAACTTGTAGCTTCATTATTGACTAGATTGGAGTTGGAAACAACTTGTAGCTTCATTCCAGACTCGTTTGAAGTTCAAAACAACTTGTACATTCATTTTCGGTTGTTGGAAATTGTAATTAACTTGTAGTTTAATTCTTGACTCGTTTGAGCCCGTAAACAACTTGTAGCTTCATTATTGGTAGATTGAAGTTGGATACAACTTGTAGCTTCATTCCAAACTCGTTCGAAGTTAAAAACAACTTTTAGCTTCATTTTCGGTTGTTTGAAATTGTAATCAACTTGTAGTTTCATTCTTGACTCGTTTGAGCCCGGAAACAACTTTGAAATTGTAATCAACTTGTAGTTTCATTCTTAACTCGTTTGAGCCCGTAAACAACTTGTAGCTTAATTATTGGTTGATTAAAGTTGGAAACAACTTTTAGCTTCATTCCAGACTCGTTCGAAGTTAAAAACAACTTTTAGCTTCATTTTCGGTTGTTTGAAATTGTAATCAACTTGTAGTTTCATTCTTGACTCGTTTGAGCCCGGAAACAACTTGTAGCTTCATTATTGACTAGATTGAAGTTGGAAACAACTTGTAGCTTCATTCCATACTCGTTTGAAGTTAAAAACAACTTGTAGCTTCATTTTCGGTTGTTTGAAATTGTAAACAACTTGTAGTTTCATTCTTGACTCGTTTGAGTCTGGCAACACCTTGTAGCTTCATTATTGACTAGATTGAAGTTGGAAACAACTTTAGCTTCATTCCAGACTCGTTCCAAGTTAAAAAAACTTGTACATTCATTTTCGGTTGTTTGAAATTGGAATCAACTTGTAGTTTCATTCTTGACTCGTTTGAGCCCGTAAACAACTTGTAGCCTCATTATTGGTAGATTGAAGTTGGAAACAACTTGTAGCTTCATTCCAAACTCTTTCGAAGTTAAAAACAACTTGTAGCTTCATTTTCGGTTGTTTGATATTGTAATCAAGTTGTACTTTCATTCTTGACTCGTTTGAACCCAGAAACAACTTGTAGCTTCATTATTGGTAGATTGAAGTTGGAAACAACTTTTAGCTTCATTCCAGACTCGTTTGAAGTTAAAAACAACTTGTAGCTTGATTTTCGGTTGTTTGAAATTGTAATCAACTTGTTGTTTCATTCTTGATTCGTTTGAGCCCGGAAACAACTTGTAACTTCATTATTGACTAGATTGAAGTTGGAAACAACTTGTAGCTTCATTCCAGACTCGTTTGAAGTTAAAAACAACTTGTAGCTTCATTTTCGGTTGTTTGAAATTGTAATCAACTTGTATTTTCATTCTTGACTCGTTTGAGCCCGGAAACAACTTGTAGCTTCATTATTGACTAGATTGGAGTTGGAAACAACTTGTAGCTTCATTCCAGACTCGTATGAAGTTCAAAACAACTTGTACATTCATTTTCGGTTGTTGGAAATTGGAATCAACTTGTAGTTTCATTCTTGACTCGTTTGAGCCCGTAAACAACTTGTAGCTTCATTATTTGTAGATTTCAGTTGGAAACAACTTGTAGCTTCATTTTAAACTCTTTCGAAGTTAAAAACAACTTGTAGCTTCATTTTCAGTTGTTTGAAATTGTAATCAACTTGTAGTTTCATTCTTGACTCGTTTGAGCCCGGAAACAACTTGTAGCTTCATTATTGACTAGATTGGAGTTGGAAACAACTTATAGCTTCATTCCAGACTCGTTTGAAGTTGAAAACAACTTGTACCTTCATTTTCGGTTGTTGGAAATTGGAATCAACTTGTAGTTTCATTGTTGACTCGTTTGAGCCCGTAAACAACTTGTAGCTTCATTATTCGTAGATTGGAGTTGGAAACAACTTTTAGCTTCATTCCAGACTCGTTTGAAGTTAAAAACAACTTGTAGCTTCATTTTCGGTTGTTTGAAATTGTAATCAACTTCTAGTTTCATTCTTGATCGTTTGAGCCCGGAAACAACTTGTAGCTTCATTATTGACTAGATTGGAGTTGGAAACAACTTGTAGCTTCATTCCAGACTCGTTTGAAGTTCAAAACAACTTGTACATTCATTTTCGGTTGTTGGAAATTGTAATTAACTTGTAGTTTAATTCTTGACTCGTTTGAGCCCGTAAACAACTTGTAGCTTCATTATTGGTAGATTGAAGTTGGATACAACTTGTAGCTTCATTCCAAACTCGTTCGAAGTTAAAAACAACTTTTAGCTTCATTTTCGGTTGTTTGAAATTGTAATCAACTTGTAGTTTCATTCTTGACTCGTTTGAGCCCGGAAACAACTTTGAAATTGTAATCAACTTGTAGTTTCATTCTTAACTCGTTTGAGCCCGTAAACAACTTGTAGCTTAATTATTGGTGGATTAAAGTTGGAAACAACTTTTAGCTTCATTCCAGACTCGTTCGAAGTTAAAAACAACTTTTAGCTTCATTTTCGGTTGTTTGAAATTGTAATCAACTTGTAGTTTCATTCTTGACTCGTTTGAGCCCGGAAACAACTTGTAGCTTCATTATTGACTAGATTGAAGTTGGAAACAACTTGTAGCTTCATTCCATACTCGTTTGAAGTTAAAAACAACTTGTAGCTTCATTTTCGGTTGTTTGAAATTGTAATCAACTTGTAGTTTCATTCTTGACTCGTTTGAGCCTGGAAACAACTTGTAGCTTCATTATTGACTAGATTGAAGTTGGAAACAACTTTTAGCTTCATTCCAGACTCGTTCGAAGTTAAAAACAACTTGTACATTCATTTTCGGTTGTTTGAAATTGGAATCAACTTGTAGTTTCATTCTTGACTCGTTTGAGCCCGTAAACAACTTGTAGCTTCATTATTGGTAGATTGAAGTTGGAAACAACTTGTAGCTTCATTCCAAACTCTTTCGAAGTTAAAAACAACTTGTAGCTTCATTTTCGGTTGTTTGATATTGTAATCAACTTGTAGTTTCATTCTTGACTCGTTTGAGCCCGAAACAACTTGTAGCTTCATTATTGGTAGATTGAAGTTGGAAACAACTTTTAGCTTCATTCCAGACTCGTTTGAAGTTAAAAACAACTTGTAGCTTGATTTTCGGTTGTTTGAAATTGTAATCAACTTGTTGTTTCATTCTTGATTCGTTTGAGCCCGGAAACAACTTGTAGCTTCATTATTGACTAGATTGAAGTTGGAAACAACTTGTAGCTTCATTCCAGACTCGTTTGAAGTTAAAAACAACTTGTAGCTTCATTTTCGGTTGTTTGAAATTGTAATCAACTTGTATTTTCATTCTTGACTCGTTTGAGCCCGGAAACAACTTGTAGCTTCATTATTGACTAGATTGGAGTTGGAAACAACTTGTAGCTTCATTCCAGACTCGTATGAAGTTCAAAACAACTTGTACATTCATTTTCGGTTGTTGGAAATTGGAATCAACTTGTAGTTTCATTCTTGACTCGTTTGAGCCCGTAAACAACTTGTAGCTTCATTATTTGTAGATTTCGTTGGAAACAACTTGTAGCTTCATTTCAACTCTTTCGAAGTTAAAAACAACTTGTATCTTCATTTTCAGTTGTTTGAAATTGTAATCAACTTGTAGTTTCATTCTTGACTCGTTTGAGCCCGGAAACAACTTGTAGCTTCATTATTGACTAGATTGGAGTTGGAAACAACTTATAGCTTCATTCCAGACTCGTTTGAAGTTGAAAACAACTTGTACCTTCATTTTCGGTTGTTGGAAATTGGAATCAACTTGTAGTTTCATTGTTGACTCGTTTGAGCCCGTAAACAACTTGTAGCTTCATTATTCGTAGATTGAGTTGGAAACAACTTTTAGCTTCATTCCAGACTCGTTTGAAGTTAAAAACAACTTGTAGCTTCATTTTCGGTTGTTTGAAATTGTAATCAACTTGTAGTTTCATTCTTGACTCGTTTGAGCCCGGAAACAACTTGTAGCTTCATTATTGACTAGATTGAGTTGGAAACAACTTGTAGCTTCATTCCAGACTCGTTTGAAGTTAAAACAACTTGTACATTCATTTTCGGTTGTTTGAAATTGTAATTAACTTGTAGTTTCATTCTTGACTCGTTTGAGCCCGTAAACAACTTGTAGCTTCATTATTGGTAGATTGAAGTTGGATACAACTTGTAGCTTCATTCCAAACTCGTTCGAAGTTAAAAACAACTTTTAGCTTCATTTTCGGTTGTTTGAAATTGTAATCAACTTGTAGTTTCATTCTTGACTCGTTTGAGCCCGGAAACAACTTTGAAATTGTAATCAACTTGTAGTTTCATTCTTAACTCGTTTGAGCCCGTAAACAACTTGTAGCTTAATTATTGGTGGATTAAAGTTGGAAACAACTTTTAGCTTCATTCCAGACTCGTTCGAAGTTAAAAACAACTTTTAGCTTCATTTTCGGTTGTTTGAAATTGTAATCAACTTGTAGTTTCATTCTTGACTCGTTTGAGCCCGGAAACAACTTGTAGCTTCATTATTGACTAGATTGAAGTTGGAAACAACTTGTAGCTTCATTCCATACTCGTTTGAAGTTAAAAACAACTTGTAGCTTCATTTTCGGTTGTTTGAAATTGTAAACAACTTGTAGTTTCATTCTTGACTCGTTTGAGTCTGGCAACACCTTGTAGCTTCATTATTGACTAGATTGAAGTTGGAAACAACTTTTAGCTTCATTCCAGACTCGTTCCAAGTTAAAAAAACTTGTACATTCATTTTCGGTTGTTTGAAATTGGAATCAACTTGTAGTTTCATTCTTGACTCGTTTGAGCCCGTAAACAACTTGTAGCCTCATTATTGGTAGATTGAAGTTGGAAACAACTTGTAGCTTCATTCCAAACTCTTTCGAAGTTAAAAACAACTTGTAGCTTCATTTTCGGTTGTTTGATATTGTAATCAAGTTGTACTTTCATTCTTGACTCGTTTGAACCCAGAAACAACTTGTAGCTTCATTATTGGTAGATTGAAGTTGGAAACAACTTTTAGCTTCATTCCAGACTCGTTTGAAGTTAAAAACAACTTGTAGCTTGATTTTCGGTTGTTTGAAATTGTAATCAACTTGTAGTTTCATTCTTGATTCGTTTGAGCCCGGAAACAACTTGTAACTTCATTATTGACTAGATTGAAGTTGGAAACAACTTGTAGCTTCATTCCAGACTCGTTTGAAGTTAAAAACAACTTGTAGCTTCATTTTCGGTTGTTTGAAATTGTAATCAACTTGTATTTTCATTCTTGACTCGTTTGAGCCCGGAAACAACTTGTAGCTTCATTATTGACTAGATTGGAGTTGGAAACAACTTGTAGCTTCATTCCAGACTCGTATGAAGTTCAAAACAACTTGTACATTCATTTTCGGTTGTTGGAAATTGGAATCAACTTGTAGTTTCATTCTTGACTCGTTTGAGCCCGTAAACAACTTGTAGCTTCATTATTTGTAGATTTAAGTTGGAAACAACTTGTAGCTTCATTTTAAACTCTTTCGAAGTTAAAAACAACTTGTAGCTTCATTTTCAGTTGTTTGAAATTGTAATCAACTTGTAGTTTCATTCTTGACTCGTTTGAGCCCGGAAACAACTTGTAGCTTCATTATTGACTAGATTGAGTTGGAAACAACTTATAGCTTCATTCCAGACTCGTTTGAAGTTGAAAACAACTTGTACCTTCATTTTCGGTTGTTGGAAATTGGAATCAACTTGTAGTTTCATTCTTGACTCGTTTGAGCCCGTAAACAACTTGTAGCTTCATTATTCGTAGATTGAGTTGGAAACAACTTTTAGCTTCATTCCAGACTCGTTTGAAGTTAAAAACAACTTGTAGCTTCATTTTCGGTTGTTTGAAATTGTAATCAACTTCTAGTTTCATTCTTGACTCGTTTGAGCCCGGAAACAACTTGTAGCTTCATTATTGACTAGATTGGAGTTGGAAACAACTTGTAGCTTCATTCCAGACTCGTTTGAAGTTAAAACAACTTGTACATTCATTTTCGGTTGTTGGAAATTGTAATTAACTTGTAGTTTAATTCTTGACTCGTTTGAGCCCGTAAACAACTTGTAGCTTCATTATTGGTAGATTGAAGTTGGATACAACTTGTAGCTTCATTCCAAACTCGTTCGAAGTTAAAAACAACTTTTAGCTTCATTTTCGGTTGTTTGAAATTGTAATCAACTTGTAGTTTCATTCTTGACTCGTTTGAGCCCGGAAACAACTTTGAAATTGTAATCAACTTGTAGTTTCATTCTTAACTCGTTTGAGCCCGTAAACAACTTGTAGCTTAATTATTGGTAGATTAAAGTTGGAAACAACTTTTAGCTTCATTCCAGACTCGTTCGAAGTTAAAAACAACTTTTAGCTTCATTTTCGGTTGTTTGAAATTGTAATCAACTTGTAGTTTCATTCTTGACTCGTTTGAGCCCGGAAACAACTTGTAGCTTCATTATTGACTAGATTGAAGTTGGAAACAACTTGTAGCTTCATTCCATACTCGTTTGAAGTTAAAACAACTTGTAGCTTCATTTTCGGTTGTTTGAAATTGTAAACAACTTGTAGTTTCATTCTTGACTCGTTTGAGTCTGGCAACACCTTGTAGCTTCATTATTGACTAGATTGAAGTTGGAAACAACTTTTAGCTTCATTCCAGACTCGTTCGAAGTTAAAAAAACTTGTACATTCATTTTCGGTTGTTTGAAATTGGAATCAACTTGTAGTTTCATTCTTGACTCGTTTGAGCCCGTAAACAACTTGTAGCCTCATTATTGGTAGATTGAAGTTGGAAACAACTTGTAGCTTCATTCCAAACTCTTTCGAAGTTAAAAACAACTTGTAGCTTCATTTTCGGTTGTTTGATATTGTAATCAACTTGTACTTTCATTCTTGACTCGTTTGAACCCGAAACAACTTGTAGCTTCATTATTGGTAGATTGAAGTTGGAAACAACTTTTAGCTTCATTCCAGACTCGTTTGAAGTTAAAAACAACTTGTAGCTTGATTTTCGGTTGTTTGAAATTGTAATCAACTTGTAGTTTCATTCTTGACTCGTTTGAGCCCGGAAACAACTTGTAGCTTCATTATTGACTAGATTGAAGTTGGAAACAACTTGTAGCTTCATTCCAGACTCGTTTGAAGTTAAAAACAACTTGTAGCTTCATTTTCGGTTGTTTGAAATTGTAATCAACTTGTAGTTTCATTCTTGACTCGTTTGAGCCCGGAAACAACTTGTAGCTTCATTATTGGTAGATTGAAGTTGGAAACAACTTGTAGCTTCATTCCAGACTCGTTTGAAGTTAAAAACAACTTGTAGCTTCATTTTCGGTTGTTTGAAATTGTAATCAACTTGTAGTTTCATTCTTGACTCGTTTGAGCCCGTAAACAACTTGTAGCTTCATTATTGGTAGATTGAAGTTGGAAACAACTTTTAGCTTCATTCCAGACTCGTTTGAAGTTAAAAACAACTTGTAGCTTCATTTTCGGTTGTTTGAAATTGTAATCAACTTGTAGTTTCATTCTTGACTCGTTTGAGCCCGGAAACAACTTGTAGCTTCATTATTGACTAGATTGAAGTTGGAAACAACTTGTAGCTTCATTCCAGACTCGTTTGAAGTTAAAAACAACTTGTAGCTTCATTTTCGGTTGTTTGAAATTGTAATCAACTTGTAGTTTCATTCTTGACTCGTTTGAGCCCGGAAACAACTTGTAGCTTCATTATTGGTAGATTGAAGTTGGAAACAACTTTTAGCTTCATTCCAGACTCGTTTGAAGTTAAAAACAACTTGTACATTCATTTTCGGTTGTTTGAAATTGGAATCAACTTGTAGTTTCATTCTTGACTCGTTTGAGCCCGTAAACAACTTGTAGCTTCATTATTGGTAGATTGAAGTTGGAAACAACTTGTAGCTTCATTCCAAACTCGTTCGAAGTTAAAAACAACTTGTAGCTTCATTTTCGGTTGTTTGAAATTGTAATCAACTTGTAGTTTCATTCTTGACTCGTTTGAGCCCGTAAACAACTTGTAGCTTCATTATTGGTAGATTGAAGTTGGAAACAACTTTTAGCTTCATTCCAGACTCGTTTGAAGTTAAAAACAACTTGTAGCTTCATTTTCGGTTGTTTGAAATTGTAATCAACTTGTAGTTTCATTCTTGACTCGTTTGAGCCCGGAAACAACTTGTAGCTTCATTATTGACTAGATTGAAGTTGGAAACAACTTGTAGCTTCATTCCAGACTCGTTTGAAGTTAAAAACAACTTGTAGCTTCATTTTCGGTTGTTTGAAATTGTAATCAACTTGTAGTTTCATTCTTGACTCGTTTGAGCCCGGAAACAACTTGTAGCTTCATTATTGACTAGATTGGAGTTGGAAACAACTTGTAGCTTCATTCCAGACTCGTTTGAAGTTAAAAACAACTTGTACATTCATTTTCGGTTGTTTGAAATTGTAATCAACTTGTAGTTTCATTCTTGACTCGTTTGAGCCCGTAAACAACTTGTAGCTTCATTATTGGTAGATTGAAGTTGGAAACAACTTGTAGCTTCATTCCAAACTCTTTCGAAGTTAAAAACAACTTGTAGCTTCATTTTCGGTTGTTTGAAATTGTAATCAACTTGTAGTTTCATTCTTGACTCGTTTGAGCCCGGAAACAACTTGTAGCTTCATTATTGACTAGATTGAAGTTGGAAACAACTTGTAGCTTCATTCCAGACTCGTTTGAAGTTAAAAACAACTTGTACCTTCATTTTCGGTTGTTTGAAATTGTAATCAACTTGTAGTTTCATTCTTGACTCGTTTGAGCCCGTAAACAACTTGTAGCTTCATTATTGGTAGATTGAAGTTGGAAACAACTTTTAGCTTCATTCCAGACTCGTTTGAAGTTAAAAACAACTTGTAGCTTCATTTTCGGTTGTTTGAAATTGTAATCAACTTGTAGTTTCATTCTTGACTCGTTTGAGCCCGTAAACAACTTGTAGCTTCATTATTGGTAGATTGAAGTTGGAAACAACTTTTAGCTTCATTCCAGACTCGTTCGAAGTTAAAAACAACTTGTAGCTTCATTTTCGGTTGTTTGAAATTGTAATCAACTTGTAGTTTCATTCTTGACTCGTTTGAGCCCGGAAACAACTTTGAAATTGTAATCAACTTGTAGTTTCATTCTTAACTCGTTTGAGCCCGTAAACAACTTGTAGCTTAATTATTGGTAGATTAAAGTTGGAAACAACTTTTAGCTTCATTCCAGACTCGTTCGAAGTTAAAAACAACTTTTAGCTTCATTTTCGGTTGTTTGAAATTGTAATCAACTTGTAGTTTCATTCTTAACTCGTTTGAGCCCGGAAACAACTTGTAGCTTCATTATTGACTAGATTGAAGTTGGAAACAACTTGTAGCTTCATTCCATACTCGTTTGAAGTTAAAAACAACTTGTAGCTTCATTTTCGGTTGTTTGATATTGTAATCAAGTTGTACTTTCATTTTTGACTCGTTTGAACCCAGAAACAACTTGTAGCTTCATTATTGGTAGATTGAAGTTGGAAACAACTTTTAGCTTCATTCCAGACTCGTTTGAAGTTAAAAACAACTTGTAGCTTGATTTTCGGTTGTTTGAAATTGTAATCAACTTGTAGTTTCATTCTTGACTCGTTTGAGCCCGGAAACAACTTGTAGCTTCATTATTGACTAGATTGAAGTTGGAAACAACTTGTAGCTTCATTCCAGACTCGTTTGAAGTTAAAAACAACTTGTAGCTTCATTTTCGGTTGTTTGAAATTGTAATCAACTTGTAGTTTCATTCTTGACTCGTTTGAGCCCGTAAACAACTTGTAGCTTCATTATTGACTAGATTGAAGTTGGAAACAACTTGTAGCTTCATTCCAGACTCGTTTGAAGTTAAAAACAACTTGTAGCTTCATTTTCGGTTGTTTGAAATTGTAATCAACTTGTAGTTTCATTCTTGACTCGTTTGAGCCCGTAAACAACTTGTAGCTTCATTATTGGTAGATTGAAGTTGGAAACAACTTTTAGCTTCATTCCAGACTCGTTTGAAGTTAAAAACAACTTGTAGCTTCATTTTCGGTTGTTTGAAATTGTAATCAACTTGTAGTTTCATTCTTGACTCGTTTGAGCCCGGAAACAACTTGTAGCTTCATTATTGGTAGATTGAAGTTGGAAACAACTTGTAGCTTCATTCCAGACTCGTTTGAAGTTAAAAACAACTTGTAGCTTCATTTTCGGTTGTTTGAAATTGTAATCAACTTGTATTTTCATTCTTGACTCGTTTGAGCCCGGAAACAACTTGTAGCTTCATTATTGGTAGATTGAAGTTGGAAACAACTTTTAGCTTCATTCCAGACTCGTTTGAAGTTAAAAACAACTTGTAGCTTCATTTTCGGTTGTTTGAAATTGTAATCAACTTGTAGTTTCATTCTTGACTCGTTTGAGCCCGTAAACAACTTGTAGCTTCATTATTGGTAGATTGAAGTTGGAAACAACTTGTAGCTTCATTCCAAACTCGTTCGAAGTTAAAAACAACTTGTAGCTTCATTTTCGGTTGTTTGAAATTGTAATCAACTTGTAGTTTCATTCTTGACTCGTTTGAGCCCGTAAACAACTTGTAGCTTCATTATTGGTAGATTGAAGTTGGAAACAACTTTTAGCTTCATTCCAGACTCGTTTGAAGTTAAAAACAACTTGTAGCTTGATTTTCGGTTGTTTGAAATTGTAATCAACTTGTAGTTTCATTCTTGACTCGTTTGAGCCCGGAAACAACTTGTAGCTTCATTATTGACTAGATTGAAGTTGGAAACAACTTGTAGCTTCATTCCAGACTCGTTTGAAGTTAAAAACAACTTGTAGCTTCATTTTCGGTTGTTTGAAATTGTAATCAACTTGTAGTTTCATTCTTGACTCGTTTGAGCCCGGAAACAACTTGTAGCTTCATTATTGACTAGATTGAAGTTGGAAACAACTTGTAGCTTCATTCCAGACTCGTTTGAAGTTAAAAACAACTTGTAGCTTCATTTTCGGTTGTTTGAAATTGTAATCAACTTGTAGTTTCATTCTTGACTCGTTTGAGCCCGTAAACAACTTGTAGCTTCATTATTGGTAGATTGAAGTTGGAAACAACTTGTAGCTTCATTCCAAACTCGTTCGAAGTTAAAAACAACTTGTAGCTTCATTTTCGGTTGTTTGAAATTGTAATCAACTTGTAGTTTCATTCTTGACTCGTTTGAGCCCGGAAACAACTTGTAGCTTCATTATTGACTAGATTGAAGTTGGAAACAACTTGTAGCTTCATTCCAGACTCGTTTGAAGTTAAAAACAACTTGTAGCTTCATTTTCGGTTGTTTGAAATTGGAATCAACTTGTAGTTTCATTCTTGACTCGTTTGAGCCCGTAAACAACTTGTAGCTTCATTATTGGTAGATTGAAGTTGGAAACAACTTTTAGCTTCATTCCAGACTCGTTTGAAGTTAAAAACAACTTGTAGCTTCATTTTCGGTTGTTTGAAATTGTAATCAACTTGTAGTTTCATTCTTGACTCGTTTGAGCCCGTAAACAACTTGTAGCTTCATTATTGGTAGATTGAAGTTGGAAACAACTTGTAGCTTCATTCCAAACTCGTTCGAAGTTAAAAACAACTTGTAGCTTCATTTTCGGTTGTTTGAAATTGTAATCAACTTGTAGTTTCATTCTTGACTCGTTTGAGCCCGTAAACAACTTGTAGCTTCATTATTGGTAGATTGAAGTTGGAAACAACTTTTAGCTTCATTCCAGACTCGTTTGAAGTTAAAAACAACTTGTAGCTTCATTTTCGGTTGTTTGAAATTGTAATCAACTTGTAGTTTCATTCTTGACTCGTTTGAGCCCGGAAACAACTTGTAGCTTCATTATTGACTAGATTGAAGTTGGAAACAACTTGTAGCTTCATTCCAGACTCGTTTGAAGTTAAAAACAACTTGTAGCTTCATTTTCGGTTGTTTGAAATTGGAATCAACTTGTAGTTTCATTCTTGACTCGTTTGAGCCCGTAAACAACTTGTAGCTTCATTATTGACTAGATTGAAGTTGGAAACAACTTTTAGCTTCATTCCAGACTCGTTCGAAGTTAAAAACAACTTGTAGCTTCATTTTCGGTTGTTTGAAATTGTAATCAACTTGTAGTTTCATTCTTGACTCGTTTGAGCCCGTAAACAACTTGTAGCTTCATTATTGGTAGATTGAAGTTGGAAACAACTTGTAGCTTCATTCCAAACTCGTTCGAAGTTAAAAACAACTTGTAGCTTCATTTTCGGTTGTTTGAAATTGTAATCAACTTGTAGTTTCATTCTTGACTCGTTTGAGCCCGAAACAACTTGTAGCTTCATTATTGGTAGATTGAAGTTGGAAACAACTTTTAGCTTCATTCCAGACTCGTTTGAAGTTAAAAACAACTTGTAGCTTGATTTTCGGTTGTTTGAAATTGTAATCAACTTGTAGTTTCATTCTTGACTCGTTTGAGCCCGGAAACAACTTGTAGCTTCATTATTGACTAGATTGAAGTTGGAAACAACTTGTAGCTTCATTCCAGACTCGTTTGAAGTTAAAAACAACTTGTAGCTTCATTTTCGGTTGTTTGAAATTGTAATCAACTTGTAGTTTCATTCTTGACTCGTTTGAGCCCGGAAACAACTTGTAGCTTCATTATTGACTAGATTGAAGTTGGAAACAACTTGTAGCTTCATTCCAGACTCGTTTGAAGTTAAAAACAACTTGTAGCATTCATTTTCGGTTGTTTGAAATTGTAATCAACTTGTAGTTTCATTCTTGACTCGTTTGAGCCCGTAAACAACTTGTAGCTTCATTATTGGTAGATTGAAGTTGGAAACAACTTGTAGCTTCATTCCAAACTCGTTCGAAGTTAAAAACAACTTGTAGCTTCATTTTCGGTTGTTTGAAATTGTAATCAACTTGTAGTTTCATTCTTGACTCGTTTGAGCCCGGAAACAACTTGTAGCTTCATTATTGACTAGATTGAAGTTGGAAACAACTTGTAGCTTCATTCCAGACTCGTTTGAAGTTGAAAACAACTTGTACCTTCATTTTCGGTTGTTGGAAATTGGAATCAACTTGTAGTTTCATTGTTGACTCGTTTGAGCCCGTAAACAACTTGTAGCTTCATTATTGGTAGATTGCAGTTGGAAACAACTTTTAGCTTCATTCCAGACTCGTTTGAAGTTAAAAACAACTTGTAGCTTCATTTTCGGTTGTTTGAAATTGTAATCAACTTGTAGTTTCATTATTAACTCGTTGAGCCCGTAAACAACTTGTAGCTTAATTATTGGTAGATTAAGTTGGAAACAACTTTTAGCTTCATTCCAGACTCGTTCGAAGTTAAAAACAACTTTTAGCTTCATTTTCGGTTGTTTGAAATTGTAATCAACTTGTAGTTTCATTCTTGACTCGTTTGGGCCCGGAAACAACTTTGAAATTGTAATCAACTTGTAGTTTCATTCTTAACTCGTTTGAGCCCGTAAACAACTTGTAGCTTAATTATTGGTAGATTGAAGTTGGAAACAACTTTTAGCTTCATTCCAGACTCGTTCGAAGTTAAAAACAACTTGTAGCTTCATTTTCGGTTGTTTGAAATTGTAATCAACTTGTAGTTTCATTCTTGACTCGTTTGAGCCCGGAAACAACTTGTAGCTTCATTATTGACTAGATTGAAGTTGGAAACAACTTGTAGCTTCATTCCAGACTCGTTTGAAGTTAAAAACAACTTGTAGCTTCATTTTCGGTTGTTTGAAATTGTAATCAACTTGTAGTTTCATTCTTGACTCGTTTGAGCCCGGAAACAACTTGTAGCTTCATTATTGGTAGATTGAAGTTGGAAACAACTTTTAGCTTCATTCCAGACTCGTTTGAAGTTAAAAACAACTTGTAGCTTCATTTTCGGTTGTTTGAAATTGTAATCAACTTGTAGTTTCATTCTTGACTCGTTTGAGCCCGGAAACAACTTGTAGCTTCATTATTGACTAGATTGAAGTTGGAAACAACTTGTAGCTTCATTCCAGACTCGTTTGAAGTTAAAAACAACTTGTAGCTTCATTTTCGGTTGTTTGAAATTGTAATCAACTTGTAGTTTCATTCTTGACTCGTTTGAGCCCGGAAACAACTTGTAGCTTCATTATTGACTAGATTGAAGTTGGAAACAACTTGTAGCTTCATTCCAGACTCGTTTGAAGTTAAAACAACTTGTAGCTTCATTTTCGGTTGTTTGAAATTGTAATCAACTTGTAGTTTCATTCTTGACTCGTTTGAGCCCGTAAACAACTTGTAGCTTCATTATTGGTAGATTGAAGTTGGAAACAACTTTTAGCTTCATTCCAGACTCGTTTGAAGTTAAAAACAACTTGTAGCTTCATTTTCGGTTGTTTGAAATTGTAATCAACTTGTAGTTTCATTCTTGACTCGTTTGAGCCCGGAAACAACTTGTAGCTTCATTATTGACTA
This sequence comes from Daucus carota subsp. sativus, assembly GCF_001625215.2. Taxonomy (NCBI): domain Eukaryota; kingdom Viridiplantae; phylum Streptophyta; class Magnoliopsida; order Apiales; family Apiaceae; genus Daucus; species Daucus carota. The sequence goes on along the minus strand of NC_030382.2, from coordinate 6,161,678 downwards.
GATTGAAGTTGGAAACAACTTGTAGCTTCATTCCAGACTCGTTTGAAGTTAAAAACAACTTGTAGCTTCATTTTCGGTTGTTTGAAATTGTAATCAACTTGTAGTTTCATTCTTGACTCGTTTGAGCCGGAAACAACTTGTAGCTTCATTATTGACTAGATTGAAGTTGGAAACAACTTTTAGCTTCATTCCAGACTCGTTCGAAGTTAAAAACAACTTGTAGCTTCATTTTCGGTTGTTTGAAATTGGAATCAACTTGTAGTTTCATTCTTGACTCGTTTGAGCCCGTAAACAACTTGTAGCTTCATTATTGGTAGATTGAAGTTGGAAACAACTTGTAGCTTCATTCCAGACTCGTTCGAAGTTAAAAACAACTTGTAGCTTCATTTTCGGTTGTTTGAAATTGTAATCAACTTGTAGTTTCATTCTTGACTCGTTTGAGCCCGTAAACAACTTGTAGCTTCATTATTGGTAGATTGAAGTTGGAAACAACTTTTAGCTTCATTCCAGACTCGTTTGAAGTTAAAAACAACTTGTAGCTTCATTTTCGGTTGTTTGAAATTGTAATCAACTTGTAGTTTCATTCTTGACTCGTTTGAGCCCGGAAACAACTTGTAGCTTCATTATTGGTAGATTGAAGTTGGAAACAACTTGTAGCTTCATTCCAGACTCGTTCGAAGTTAAAAACAACTTGTAGCTTCATTTTCGGTTGTTTGAAATTGTAATCAACTTGTAGTTTCATTCTTGACTCGTTTGAGCCCGTAAACAACTTGTAGCTTCATTATTGGTAGATTGAAGTTGGAAACAACTTTTAGCTTCATTCCAGACTCGTTCGAAGTTAAAAACAACTTGTAGCTTCATTTTCGGTTGTTTGAAATTGTAATCAACTTGTAGTTTCATTCTTGACTCGTTTGAGCCCGGAAACAACTTGTAGCTTCATTATTGGTAGATTGAAGTTGGAAACAACTTGTAGCTTCATTCCAGACTCGTTTGAAGTTAAAAACAACTTGTAGCTTCATTTTCGGTTGTTTGAAATTGTAATCAACTTGTAGTTTCATTCTTGACTCGTTTGAGTCCTGGAAACAACTTGTAGCTTCATTATTGACTAGATTGAAGTTGGAAACAACTTTTAGCTTCATTCCAGACTCGTTCGAAGTTAAAAAAACTTGTAGCATTCATTTTCGGTTGTTTGAAATTGGAATCAACTTGTAGTTTCATTCTTGACTCGTTTGAGCCCGTAAACAACTTGTAGCTTCATTATTGGTAGATTGAAGTTGGAAACAACTTGTAGCTTCATTCCAAACTCGTTCGAAGTTAAAAACAACTTGTAGCTTCATTTTCGGTTGTTTGAAATTGTAATCAACTTGTAGTTTCATTCTTGACTCGTTTGAACCCGAAACAACTTGTAGCTTCATTATTGGTAGATTGAAGTTGGAAACAACTTTTAGCTTCATTCCAGACTCGTTTGAAGTTAAAAACAACTTGTAGCTTGATTTTCGGTTGTTTGAAATTGTAATCAACTTGTAGTTTCATTCTTGACTCGTTTGAGCCCGGAAACAACTTGTAGCTTCATTATTGACTAGATTGAAGTTGGAAACAACTTGTAGCTTCATTCCAGACTCGTTTGAAGTTAAAAACAACTTGTAGCTTCATTTTCGGTTGTTTGAAATTGTAATCAACTTGTAGTTTCATTCTTGACTCGTTTGAGCCCGGAAACAACTTGTAGCTTCATTATTGACTAGATTGAAGTTGGAAACAACTTGTAGCTTCATTCCAGACTCGTTTGAAGTTAAAAACAACTTGTAGCTTCATTTTCGGTTGTTTGAAATTGTAATCAACTTGTAGTTTCATTCTTGACTCGTTTGAGCCCGTAAACAACTTGTAGCTTCATTATTGGTAGATTGAAGTTGGAAACAACTTGTAGCTTCATTCCAGACTCGTTTCGAAGTTAAAAACAACTTGTAGCTTCATTTTCGGTTGTTTGAAATTGTAATCAACTTGTAGTTTCATTCTTGACTCGTTTGAGCCCGGAAACAACTTGTAGCTTCATTATTGACTAGATTGAAGTTGGAAACAACTTGTAGCTTCATTCCAGACTCGTTTGAAGTTGAAAACAACTTGTACCTTCATTTTCGGTTGTTTGAAATTGGAATCAACTTGTAGTTTCATTCTTGACTCGTTTGAGCCCGTAAACAACTTGTAGCTTCATTATTGGTAGATTGAAGTTGGAAACAACTTTTAGCTTCATTCCAGACTCGTTTGAAGTTAAAAACAACTTGTAGCTTCATTTTCGGTTGTTTGAAATTGTAATCAACTTGTAGTTTCATTCTTGACTCGTTTGAGCCCGTAAACAACTTGTAGCTTCATTATTGGTAGATTGAAGTTGGAAACAACTTGTAGCTTCATTCCAGACTCGTTCGAAGTTAAAAACAACTTGTAGCTTCATTTTCGGTTGTTTGAAATTGTAATCAACTTGTAGTTTCATTCTTGACTCGTTTGAGCCCGTAAACAACTTGTAGCTTCATTATTGGTAGATTGAAGTTGGAAACAACTTTTAGCTTCATTCCAGACTCGTTCGAAGTTAAAAACAACTTGTAGCTTCATTTTCGGTTGTTTGAAATTGTAATCAACTTGTAGTTTCATTCTTGACTCGTTTGAGCCCGGAAACAACTTGTAGCTTCATTATTGGTAGATTGAAGTTGGAAACAACTTGTAGCTTCATTCCAGACTCGTTTGAAGTTAAAAACAACTTGTAGCTTCATTTTCGGTTGTTTGAAATTGTAATCAACTTGTAGTTTCATTCTTGACTCGTTTGAGCCCGGAAACAACTTGTAGCTTCATTATTGGCTAGATTGAAGTTGGAAACAACTTGTAGCTTCATTCCAGACTCGTTTGAAGTTAAAAACAACTTGTAGCTTCATTTTCGGTTGTTTGAAATTGTAATCAACTTGTAGTTTCATTCTTGACTCGTTTGAGCCCGTAAACAACTTGTAGCTTCATTATTGGTAGATTGAAGTTGGAAACAACTTGTAGCTTCATTCCAAACTCGTTCGAAGTTAAAAACAACTTGTAGCTTCATTTTCGGTTGTTTGAAATTGTAATCAACTTGTAGTTTCATTCTTGACTCGTTTGAGCCCGGAAACAACTTGTAGCTTCATTATTGGTAGATTGAAGTTGGAAACAACTTTTAGCTTCATTCCAGACTCGTTTGAAGTTAAAAACAACTTGTAGCTTAATTTTCGGTTGTTTGAAATTGTAATCAACTTGTAGTTTCATTCTTGACTCGTTTGAGCCCGGAAACAACTTGTAGCTTCATTATTGACTAGATTGAAGTTGGAAACAACTTGTAGCTTCATTCCAGACTCGTTTGAAGTTAAAAACAACTTGTAGCTTCATTTTCGGTTGTTTGAAATTGTAATCAACTTGTAGTTTCATTCTTGACTCGTTTGAGCCCGGAAACAACTTGTAGCTTCATTATTGACTAGATTGAAGTTGGAAACAACTTGTAGCTTCATTCCAGACTCGTTTGAAGTTAAAAACAACTTGTAGCATTCATTTTCGGTTGTTTGAAATTGGAATCAACTTGTAGTTTCATTCTTGACTCGTTTGAGCCCGTAAACAACTTGTAGCTTCTTTATTGGTAGATTGAAGTTGGAAACAACTTGTAGCTTCATTCCATACTCGTTCGAAGTTAAAAACAACTTGTAGCTTCATTTTCGGTTGTTTGAAATTGTAATCAACTTGTAGTTTCATTCTTGACTCGTTTGAGCCCGGAAACAACTTGTATCTTCATTATTGGTAGATTGAAGTTGGAAACAACTTGTAGCTTCATTCCAGACTCGTTTGAAGTTAAAAACAACTTGTAGCTTCATTTTCGGTTGTTTGAAATTGTAATCAACTTGTAGTTTCATTCTTGACTCGTTTGAGCCCGTAAACAACTTGTAGCTTCATTATTGGTAGATTGAAGTTGGAAACAACTTTTAGCTTCATTCCAGACTCGTTTGAAGTTAAAAACAACTTGTAGCTTCATTTTCGGTTGTTTGAAATTGTAATCAACTTGTAGTTTCATTCTTGACTCGTTTGAGCCCGTAAACAACTTGTAGCTTCATTATTGGTAGATTGAAGTTGGAAACAACTTGTAGCTTCATTCCAGACTCGTTCGAAGTTAAAAACAACTTGTAGCTTCATTTTCGGTTGTTTGAAATTGTAATCAACTTGTAGTTTCATTCTTGACTCGTTTGAGCCCGGTAAACAACTTGTAGCTTCATTATTGGTAGATTGAAGTTGGAAACAACTTTTAGCTTCATTCCAGACTCGTTCGAAGTTAAAAACAACTTGTAGCTTCATTTTCGGTTGTTTGAAATTGTAATCAACTTGTAGTTTCATTCTTGACTCGTTTGAGCCCGGAAACAACTTGTAGCTTCATTATTGACTAGATTGAAGTTGGAAACAACTTGTAGCTTCATTCCAGACTCGTTTGAAGTTAAAAACAACTTGTAGCTTCATTTTCGGTTGTTTGAAATTGTAATCAACTTGTAGTTTCATTCTTGACTCGTTTGAGCCCGGAAACAACTTGTAGCTTCATTATTGGTAGATTGAAGTTGGAAACAACTTTTAGCTTCATTCCAGACTCGTTTGAAGTTAAAAACAACTTGTAGCTTCATTTTCGGTTGTTTGAAATTGTAATCAACTTGTAGTTTCATTCTTGACTCGTTTGAGCCCGGAAACAACTTGTAGCTTCATTATTGGTAGATTGAAGTTGGAAACAACTTGTAGCTTCATTCCAGACTCGTTTGAAGTTAAAAACAACTTGTAGCTTCATTTTCGGTTGTTTGAAATTGTAATCAACTTGTAGTTTCATTCTTGACTCGTTTGAGCCCGTAAACAACTTGTAGCTTCATTATTGGTAGATTGAAGTTGGAAACAACTTTTAGCTTCATTCCAGACTCGTTTGAAGTTAAAAACAACTTGTAGCTTCATTTTCGGTTGTTTGAAATTGTAATCAACTTGTAGTTTCATTCTTGACTCGTTTGAGCCCGGAAACAACTTGTAGCTTCATTATTGCTAGATTGAAGTTGGAAACAACTTGTAGCTTCATTCCAGACTCGTTTGAAGTTAAAAACAACTTGTAGCTTCATTTTCGGTTGTTTGAAATTGTAATCAACTTGTAGTTTCATTCTTGACTCGTTTGAGCCCGGAAACAACTTGTAGCTTCATTATTGACTAGATTGAAGTTGGAAACAACTTGTAGCTTCATTCCAGACTCGTTTGAAGTTAAAAACAACTTGTAGCTTCATTTTCGGTTGTTTGAAATTGTAATCAACTTGTAGTTTCATTCTTGACTCGTTTGAGCCCGTAAACAACTTGTAGCTTCATTATTGGTAGATTGAAGTTGGAAACAACTTGTAGCTTCATTCCAGACTCGTTCGAAGTTAAAAACAACTTGTAGCTTCATTTTCGGTTGTTTGAAATTGTAATCAACTTGTAGTTTCATTCTTGACTCGTTTGAGCCCGGAAACAACTTGTAGCTTCATTATTGGTAGATTGAAGTTGGAAACAACTTGTAGCTTCATTCCAGACTCGTTTGAAGTTAAAAACAACTTGTAGCTTCATTTTCGGTTGTTTGAAATTGTAATCAACTTGTAGTTTCATTCTTGACTCGTTTGAGCCCGGAAACAACTTGTAGCTTCATTATTGGTAGATTGAAGTTGGAAACAACTTTTAGCTTCATTCCAGACTCGTTTGAAGTTAAAAACAACTTGTAGCTTCATTTTCGGTTGTTTGAAATTGTAATCAACTTGTAGTTTCATTCTTGACTCGTTTGAGCCCGTAAACAACTTGTAGCTTCATTATTGGTAGATTGAAGTTGGAAACAACTTGTAGCTTCATTCCAAACTCGTTCGAAGTTAAAAACAACTTGTAGCTTCATTTTCGGTTGTTTGAAATTGTAATCAACTTGTAGTTTCATTCTTAACTCGTTTGAGCCCGTAAACAACTTGTAGCTTAATTATTGGTAGATTGAAGTTGGAAACAACTTTTAGCTTCATTCCAGACTCGTTCGAAGTTAAAAACAACTTGTAGCTTCATTTTCGGTTGTTTGAAATTGTAATCAACTTGTAGTTTCATTCTTGACTCGTTTGAGCCCGGAAACAACTTGTAGCTTCATTATTGATAGATTGAAGTTGGAAACAACTTGTAGCTTCATTCCAGACTCGTTTGAAGTTAAAAACAACTTGTAGCTTCATTTTCGGTTGTTTGAAATTGTAATCAACTTGTAGTTTCATTCTTGACTCGTTTGAGCCGGAAACAACTTGTAGCTTCATTATTGACTAGATTGAAGTTGGAAACAACTTTTAGCTTCATTCCAGACTCGTTCGAAGTTAAAAACAACTTGTACATTCATTTTCGGTTGTTTGAAATTGGAATCAACTTGTAGTTTCATTCTTGACTCGTTTGAGCCCGTAAACAACTTGTAGCTTCATTATTGGTAGATTGAAGTTGGAAACAACTTGTAGCTTCATTCCAAACTCGTTCGAAGTTAAAAACAACTTGTAGCTTCATTTTCGGTTGTTTGAAATTGTAATCAACTTGTAGTTTCATTCTTGACTCGTTTGAGCCCGAAACAACTTGTAGCTTCATTATTGGTAGATTGAAGTTGGAAACAACTTTTAGCTTCATTCCAGACTCGTTTGAAGTTAAAAACAACTTGTAGCTTGATTTTCGGTTGTTTGAAATTGTAATCAACTTGTAGTTTCATTCTTGACTCGTTTGAGCCCGGAAACAACTTGTAGCTTCATTATTGACTAGATTGAAGTTGGAAACAACTTGTAGCTTCATTCCAGACTCGTTTGAAGTTAAAAACAACTTGTAGCTTCATTTTCGGTTGTTTGAAATTGTAATCAACTTGTAGTTTCATTCTTGACTCGTTTGAGCCCGGAAACAACTTGTAGCTTCATTATTGACTAGATTGAAGTTGGAAACAACTTGTAGCTTCATTCCAGACTCGTTGAAGTTAAAAACAACTTGTACATTCATTTTCGGTTGTTTGAAATTGGAATCAACTTGTAGTTTCATTCTTGACTCGTTTGAGCCCGTAAACAACTTGTAGCTTCATTATTGGTAGATTGAAGTTGGAAACAACTTGTAGCTTCATTCCAAACTCGTTCGAAGTTAAAAACAACTTGTAGCTTCATTTTCGGTTGTTTGAAATTGTAATCAACTTGTAGTTTCATTCTTGACTCGTTTGAGCCCGGAAACAACTTGTAGCTTCATTATTGACTAGATTGGAGTTGGAAACAACTTGTAGCTTCATTCCAGACTCGTTTGAAGTTGAAAACAACTTGTACCTTCATTTTCGGTTGTTGGAAATTGGAATCAACTTGTAGTTTCATTGTTGACTCGTTTGAGCCCGTAAACAACTTGTAGCTTCATTATTGGTAGATTGCAGTTGGAAACAACTTTTAGCTTCATTCCAGACTCGTTTGAAGTTAAAAACAACTTGTAGCTTCATTTTCGGTTGTTTGAAATTGTAATCAACTTGTAGTTTCATTATTAACTCGTTTGAGCCCGTAAACAACTTGTAGCTTAATTATTGGTAGATTAAAGTTGGAAACAACTTTTAGCTTCATTCCAGACTCGTTCGAAGTTAAAAACAACTTTTAGCTTCATTTTCGGTTGTTTGAAATTGTAATCAACTTGTAGTTTCATTCTTGACTCGTTTGAGCCCGGAAACAACTTTGAAATTGTAATCAACTTGTAGTTTCATTCTTAACTCGTTTGAGCCCGTAAACAACTTGTAGCTTAATTATTGGTAGATTAAAGTTGGAAACAACTTTTAGCTTCATTCCAGACTCGTTCGAAGTTAAAAACAACTTTTAGCTTCATTTTCGGTTGTTTGAAATTGTAATCAACTTGTAGTTTCATTCTTGACTCGTTTGAGCCCGGAAACAACTTGTAGCTTCATTATTGACTAGATTGAAGTTGGAAACAACTTGTAGCTTCATTCCAGACTCGTTTGAAGTTAAAACAACTTGTAGCTTCATTTTCGGTTGTTTGAAATTGTAATCAACTTGTAGTTTCATTCTTGACTCGTTTGAGTCTGGAAACACCTTGTAGCTTCATTATTGACTAGATTGAAGTTGGAAACAACTTTTAGCTTCATTCCAGACTCGTTCGAAGTTAAAAAAACTTGTACATTCATTTTCGGTTGTTTGAAATTGGAATCAACTTGTAGTTTCATTCTTGACTCGTTTGAGCCCGTAAACAACTTGTAGCTTCATTATTGGTAGATTGAAGTTGGAAACAACTTGTAGCTTCATTCCAAACTCTTTCGAAGTTAAAAACAACTTGTAGCTTCATTTTCGGTTGTTTGATATTGTAATCAACTTGTAGTTTCATTCTTGACTCGTTTGAACCCGGAAACAACTTGTAGCTTCATTATTGGTAGATTGAAGTTGGAAACAACTTTTAGCTTCATTCCAGACTCGTTTGAAGTTAAAAACAACTTGTAGCTTGATTTTCGGTTGTTTGAAATTGTAATCAACTTGTAGTTTCATTCTTGACTCGTTTGAGCCCGGAAACAACTTGTAGCTTCATTATTGACTAGATTGAAGTTGGAAACAACTTGTAGCTTCATTCCAGACTCGTTTGAAGTTAAAAACAACTTGTAGCTTCATTTTCGGTTGTTTGAAATTGTAATCAACTTGTAGTTTCATTCTTGACTCGTTTGAGCCTGGAAACAACTTGTAGCTTCATTATTGACTAGATTGAGTTGGAAACAACTTGTAGCTTCATTCCAGACTCGTTTGAAGTTAAAAACAACTTGTACATTCATTTTCGGTTGTTTGAAATTGGAATCAACTTGTAGTTTCATTCTTGACTCGTTTGAGCCCGTAAACAACTTGTAGCTTCATTATTGGTAGATTGAAGTTGGAAACAACTTGTAGCTTCATTCCAAACTCGTTCGAAGTTAAAAACAACTTGTAGCTTCATTTTCGGTTGTTTGAAATTGTAATCAACTTGTAGTTTCATTCTTGACTCGTTTGAGCCCGGAAACAACTTGTAGCTTCATTATTGACTAGATTGAAGTTGGAAACAACTTGTAGCTTCATTCCAGACTCGTTTGAAGTTGAAAACAACTTGTACCTTCATTTTCGGTTGTTGGAAATTGGAATCAACTTGTAGTTTGATTGTTGACTCGTTTGAGCCCGTAAACAACTTGTAGCTTCATTATTGGTAGATTGAAGTTGGAAACAACTTTTAGCTTCATTCCAGACTCGTTTGAAGTTAAAAACAACTTGTAGCTTCATTTTCGGTTGTTTGAAATTGTAATCAACTTGTAGTTTCATTCTTGACTCGTTTGAGCCCGTAAACAACTTGTAGCTTCATTATTGGTAGATTGAAGTTGGAAACAACTTGTAGCTTCATTCCAGACTCGTTCGAAGTTAAAAACAACTTGTAGCTTCATTTTCGGTTGTTTGAAATTGTAATCAACTTGTAGTTTCATTCTTGACTCGTTTGAGCCCGGAAACAACTTGTAGCTTCATTATTGGTAGATTGAAGTTGGAAACAACTTTTAGCTTCATTCCAGACTCGTTTGAAGTTAAAAACAACTTGTAGCTTCATTTTCGGTTGTTTGAAATTGTAATCAACTTGTAGTTTCATTCTTGACTCGTTTGAGCCCGGAAACAACTTGTAGCTTCATTATTGACTAGATTGAAGTTGGAAACAACTTGTAGCTTCATTCCAGACTCGTTTGAAGTTAAAAACAACTTGTAGCTTCATTTTCGGTTGTTTGAAATTGTAATCAACTTGTAGTTTCATTCTTGACTCGTTTGAGCCGGAAACAACTTGTAGCTTCATTATTGACTAGATTGAAGTTGGAAACAACTTTTAGCTTCATTCCAGACTCGTTCGAAGTTAAAAAAAACTTGTACATTCATTTTCGGTTGTTTGAAATTGGAATCAACTTGTAGTTTCATTCTTGACTCGTTTGAGCCCGTAAACAACTTGTAGCTTCATTATTGGTAGATTGAAGTTGGAAACAACTTGTAGCTTCATTCCAAACTCGTTCGAAGTTAAAAACAACTTGTAGCTTCATTTTCGGTTGTTTGAAATTGTAATCAACTTGTAGTTTCATTCTTGACTCGTTTGAGCCCGGAAACAACTTGTAGCTTCATTATTGGTAGATTGAAGTTGGAAACAACTTTTAGCTTCATTCCAGACTCGTTTGAAGTTAAAAACAACTTGTAGCTTGATTTTCGGTTGTTTGAAATTGTAATCAACTTGTAGTTTCATTCTTGACTCGTTTGAGCCCGGAAACAACTTGTAGCTTCATTATTGACTAGATTGAAGTTGGAAACAACTTGTAGCTTCATTCCAGACTCGTTTGAAGTTAAAAACAACTTGTAGCTTCATTTTCGGTTGTTTGAAATTGTAATCAACTTGTAGTTTCATTCTTGACTCGTTTGAGCCCGGAAACAACTTGTAGCTTCATTATTGACTAGATTGAAGTTGGAAACAACTTGTAGCTTCATTCCAGACTCGTTTGAAGTTAAAAACAACTTGTACATTCATTTTCGGTTGTTTGAAATTGGAATCAACTTGTAGTTTCATTCTTGACTCGTTTGAGCCCGTAAACAACTTGTAGCTTCATTATTGGTAGATTGAAGTTGGAAACAACTTGTAGCTTCATTCCAGACTCGTTCGAAGTTAAAAACAACTTGTAGCTTCATTTTCGGTTGTTTGAAATTGTAATCAACTTGTAGTTTCATTCTTGACTCGTTTGAGCCCGGAAACAACTTGTAGCTTCATTATTGACTAGATTGAAGTTGGAAACAACTTGTAGCTTCATTCCAGACTCGTTTGAAGTTAAAAACAACTTGTAGCTTCATTTTCGGTTGTTTGAAATTGGAATCAACTTGTAGTTTCATTCTTGACTCGTTTGAGCCCGTAAACAACTTGTAGCTTCATTATTGGTAGATTGAAGTTGGAAACAACTTTTAGCTTCATTCCAGACTCGTTTGAAGTTAAAAACAACTTGTAGCTTCATTTTCGGTTGTTTGAAATTGTAATCAACTTGTAGTTTCATTCTTGACTCGTTTGAGCCCGTAAACAACTTGTAGCTTCATTATTGGTAGATTGAAGTTGGAAACAACTTGTAGCTTCATTCCAAACTCGTTCGAAGTTAAAAACAACTTGTAGCTTCATTTTCGGTTGTTTGAAATTGTAATCAACTTGTAGTTTATTCTTGACTCGTTTGAGCCGGGAAACAACTTTGAAATTTAATCAACTTGTAGTTTCATTCTTAACTCGTTTGAGCCGTAAACAACTTGTAGCTTAATTATTGGTAGATTAAAGTTGGAAACAACTTTTAGCTTCATTCCAGACTCGTTCGAAGTTAAAAACAACTTTTAGCTTCATTTTCGGTTGTTTGAAATTGTAATCAACTTGTAGTTTCATTCTTGACTCGTTTGAGCCCGGAAACAACTTGTAGCTTCATTATTGACTAGATTGAAGTTGGAAACAACTTGTAGCTTCATTCCATACTCGTTTGAAGTTAAAAACAACTTGTAGCTTCATTTTCGGTTGTTTGAAATTGTAAACAACTTGTAGTTTCATTCTTGACTCGTTTGAGTCTGGCAACACCTTGTAGCTTCATTATTGACTAGATTGAAGTTGGAAACAACTTTTAGCTTCATTCCAGACTCGTTTGAAGTTAAAAACAACTTGTAGCTTCATTTTCGGTTGTTTGAAATTGTAATCAACTTGTAGTTTCATTCTTGACTCGTTTGAGCCCGTAAACAACTTGTAGCTTCATTATTGGTAGATTGAAGTTGGAAACAACTTGTAGCTTCATTCCAAACTCGTTCGAAGTTAAAAACAACTTGTAGCTTCATTTTCGGTTGTTTGAAATTGTAATCAACTTGTAGTTTCATTCTTGACTCGTTTGAGCCCGTAAACAACTTGTAGCTTCATTATTGGTAGATTGAAGTTGGAAACAACTTTTAGCTTCATTCCAGACTCGTTTGAAGTTAAAAACAACTTGTAGCTTGATTTTCGGTTGTTTGAAATTGTAATCAACTTGTAGTTTCATTCTTGACTCGTTTGAGCCCGGAAACAACTTGTAGCTTCATTATTGACTAGATTGAAGTTGGAAACAACTTGTAGCTTCATTCCAGACTCGTTCGAAGTTAAAAACAACTTGTAGCTTCATTTTCGGTTGTTTGAAATTGTAATCAACTTGTAGTTTCATTCTTGACTCGTTTGAGCCCGGAAACAACTTGTAGCTTCATTATTGACTAGATTGAAGTTGGAAACAACTTGTAGCTTCATTCCAGACTCGTTCGAAGTTAAAAACAACTTGTAGCTTCATTTTCGGTTGTTTGAAATTGTAATCAACTTGTAGTTTCATTCTTGACTCGTTTGAGCCCGGAAACAACTTGTAGCTTCATTATTGGTAGATTGAAGTTGGAAACAACTTGTAGCTTCATTCCAGACTCGTTTGAAGTTAAAAACAACTTGTAGCTTCATTTTCGGTTGTTTGAAATTGTAATCAACTTGTAGTTTCATTCTTGACTCGTTTGAGCCCGGAAACAACTTGTAGCTTCATTATTGACTAGATTGAAGTTGGAAACAACTTGTAGCTTCATTCCAGACTCGTTTGAAGTTAAAAACAACTTGTACCTTCATTTTCGGTTGTTTGAAATTGGAATCAACTTGTAGTTTAATTCTTGACTCGTTTGAGCCCGTAAAACAACTTGTAGCTTCATTATTGGTAGATTGAAGTTGGAAACAACTTTTAGCTTCATTCCAGACTCGTTTGAAGTTAAAAACAACTTGTAGCTTCATTTTCGGTTGTTTGAAATTGTAATCAACTTGTAGTTTAATTCTTGACTCGTTTGAGCCCGTAAACAACTTGTAGCTTCATTATTGGTAGATTGAAGTTGGAAACAACTTGTAGCTTCATTCCAAACTCGTTCGAAGTTAAAAACAACTTGTAGCTTCATTTTCGGTTGTTTGAAATTGTAATCAACTTGTAGTTTCATTCTTAACTCGTTTGAGCCCTTAAACAACTTGTAGCTTAATTATTGGTAGATTGAAGTTGGAAACAACTTTTAGCTTCATTCCAGACTCGTTCGAAGTTAAAAACAACTTGTAGCTTCATTTTCGGTTGTTTGAATTGTAATCAACTTGTAGTTTCATTCTTGACTCGTTTGAGCCCGGAAACAACTTGTAGCTTCATTATTGGTAGATTGAAGTTGGAAACAACTTGTAGCTTCATTCCAGACTCGTTTGAAGTTAAAAACAACTTGTAGCTTCATTTTCGGTTGTTTGAAATTGTAATCAACTTGTAGTTTCATTCTTGACTCGTTTGAGCCCGGAAACAACTTGTAGCTTCATTATTGACTAGATTGAAGTTGGAAACAACTTGTAGCTTCATTCCAGACTCGTTCGAAGTTAAAAACAACTTGTAGCTTCATTTTCGGTTGTTTGAAATTGGAATCAACTTGTAGTTTCATTCTTGACTCGTTTGAGCCCGTAAACAACTTGTAGCTTCATTATTGGTAGATTGAAGTTGGAAACAACTTTTAGCTTCATTCCAGACTCGTTTCGAAGTTAAAAACAACTTGTAGCTTCATTTTCGGTTGTTTGAAATTGTAATCAACTTGTAGTTTCATTCTTAACTCGTTTGAGCCCGTAAACAACTTGTAGCTTCATTATTGGTAGATTGAAGTTGGAAACAACTTTTAGCTTCATTCCAGACTCGTTGAAGTTAAAAACAACTTGTAGCTTAATTTTCGGTTGTTTGAAATTGTAATCAACTTGTAGTTTCATTCTTGACTCGTTTGAGCCCGTAAACAACTTGTAGCTTCATTATTGAATAGATTGAAGTTGGAAACAACTTGTAGCTTCATTCCAGACTCGTTTGAAGTTAAAAACAACTTGTAGCTTAATTTTCGGTTGTTGAAATTGTAATCAAATTGTAGTTTCATTCTTGATCGTTTGAGTCCGGAACACCTTGTAGCTTCATTATTGACTAGATTGAAGTTGGAAACAACTTGTAGCTTCATTCCAGACTCGTTTGAAGTTAAAAACAACTTGTAGCTTCATTTTCGGTTGTTTGAAATTGGAATCAACTTGTAGTTTCATTCTTGACTCGTTTGAGCCCGGAAACAACTTGTAGCTTCATTATTTGTAGATTGAGTTGGAAACAACTTGTAGCTTCATTCCAGACTCTTTCGAAGTTAAAAAAACAACTTGTACTTCATTTTCGGTTGTTTGAAATTGTAATCAACTTGTAGTTTCATTCTTGACTCGTTTGAGCCCGGAAACAACTTGTAGCTTCATTATTGGTAGATTGGAGTTGGAAACAACTTGTAGCTTCATTCCAGACTCGTTTGAAGTTAAAAACAACTTGTACCTTCATTTTCGGTTGTTTGAAATTGGAATCAACTTGTAGTTTCATTCTTGACTCGTTTGAGCCCGTAAACAACTTGTAGCTTCATTATTGGTAGATTGGAGTTGGAAACAACTTTTAGCTTCATTCCAGACTCGTTTGAAGTTTAAAAACAACTTGTAGCTTCATTTTCGGTTGTTTGAAAAAATGTAATCAACTTGTAGCTTCATT
>NC_030382.2:6025652-6146949 GCF_001625215.2 Daucus carota subsp. sativus | reverse complement strand
TCAAACGAGTCAAGAATGAAACTACAAGTAGATTACAATTTCAAACAACCGAAAATGAAGCTACAAGTTGTTTTTAACTTCGAACGAGTTTGGAATGAAGCTACAAGTTGTTTCCAACTTCAATCTACCAATAATGAAGCTACAAGTTGTTTACGGGCTCAAACGAGTCAAGAATGAAACTACAAGTTGATTACAATTTCAAACAACCGAAAATGAAGCTCCAAGTTGTTTTTAACTTCAAACGAGTATGGAATGAAGCTACAAGTTGTTTCCAACTTCAATCTAGTCAATAATGAAGCTATAAGTTGTTTCCGGGCTCAAACGAGTCAAGAATGAAACTACAAGTTGATTACAATTTCAAACAACCGAAAATCAAGCTACAAGTTGTTTTTAACTTCAAACGAGTCTGGAATGAAGCTAAAAGTTGTTTCCAACTTCAATCTACCAATAATGAAGCTATAAGTTGTTTCCGGGCTCAAACGAGTCAAGAATGAAACTACAAGTTGATTACAATTTCAAACAACCGAAAATGAAGCTACAAGTTGTTTTTAACTTCGAACGAGTCTGGAATGAAGCTAAAAGTTGTTTCCAACTTCAATCTACCAATAATTAAGCTACAAGTTGTTTACGGGCTCAAACGAGTTAAGAATGAAACTACAAGTTGATTACAATTTCAAACAACCGAAAATGAAGCTACAAGTTGTTTTTAACTTCGAACGAGTTTGGAATGAAGCTACAAGTTGTTTCCAACTTCAATCTACCAATAATGAAGCTACAAGTTGTTTACGGGCTCAAACGAGTCAAGAATGAAACTACAAGTTGATTACAATTTCAAACAACCGAAAATTAAGCTACAAGTTGTTTTTAACTTCAAACGAGTCTGAATGAAGCTAAAAGTTGTTTCCAACTTCAATCTACCAATAATGAAGCTACAAGTTGTTTCCGGGCTCAAACGAGTCAAGAATGAAACTACAAGTAGATTACAATTTCAAACAACCGAAAATGAAGCTACAAGTTGTTTTTAACTTCGAAAGAGTTTGGAATGAAGCTACAAGTTGTTTCCAACTTCAATCTACCAATAATGAAGCTACAAGTTGTTTACGGGCTCAAACGAGTCAAGAATGAAACTACAAGTTGATTACAATTTCAAACAACCGAAAATGAAGCTACAAGTTGTTTTTAACTTCAAACGAGTATGGAATGAAGCTACAAGTTGTTTCCAACTTCAATCTAGTCAATAATGAAGCTACAAGTTGTTTCCGGGCTCAAACGAGTCAAGAATGGAACTACAAGTTGATTACAATTTCAAACAACCGAAAATCAAGCTACAAGTTGTCTTTAACTTCAAACGAGTCTGGAATGAAGCTAAAAGTTGTTTCCAACTTCAATCTACCAATAATGAAGCTACAAGTTGTTTCCGGGCTCAAACGAGTCAAGAATGAAACTACAAGTTGATTACAATTTCAAACAACCGAAAATGAAGCTACAAGTTGTTTTTAACTTCAAACGAGTCTGGAATGAAGCTAAAAGTTGTTTCCAACTTCAATCTACCAATAATGAAGCTACAAGTTGTTTACGGGCTCAAACGAGTCAAGAATGAAACTACAAGTTGATTACAATTTCAAACAACCGAAAATGAAGCTACAAGTTGTTTTTAACTTCGAACGAGTCTGGAATGAAGCTAAAAGTTGTTTCCAACTTCAATCTACCAATAATTAAGCTACAAGTTGTTTACGGGCTCAAACGAGTTAAGAATGAAACTACAAGTTGATTACAATTTCAAACAACCGAAAATGAAGCTACAAGTTGTTTTTAACTTCGAACGAGTTTGGAATGAAGCTACAAGTTGTTTCCAACTTCAATCTACCAATAATGAAGCTACAAGTTGTTTACGGGCTCAAACGAGTCAAGAATGAAACTACAAGTTGATTACAATTTCAAACAACCGAAAATCAAGCTACAAGTTGTTTTTAACTTCAAACGAGTCTGAAAAGCTAAAAGTTGTTTCCAACTTCAATCTACCAATAATGAAGCTACAAGTTGTTTCCGGGTTCAAACGAGTCAAGAATGAAACTACAAGTAGATTACAATTTCAAACAACCGAAAATGAAGCTACAAGTTGTTTTTAACTTCGAACGAGTTTGGAATGAAGCTACAAGTTGTTTCCAACTTCAATCTACCAATAATGAAGCTACAAGTTGTTTACGGGCTCAAACGAGTCAAGAATGAAACTACAAGTTGTTTACAATTTCAAACAACCGAAAATGAAGCTCCAAGTTGTTTTTAACTTCAAACGAGTATGGAATGAAGCTACAAGTTGTTTCCAACTTCAATCTAGTCAATAATGAAGCTATAAGTTGTTTCCGGGCTCAAACGAGTCAAGAATGGAACTACAAGTTGATTACAATTTCAAACAACCGAAAATCAAGCTACAAGTTGTTTTTAACTTCAAACGAGTCTGGAATGAAGCTAAAAGTTGTTTCCAACTTCAATCTACCAATAATGAAGCTACAAGTTGTTTCCGGGCTCAAACGAGTCAAGAATGAAACTACAAGTTGATTACAATTTCAAACAACCGAAAATTAAGCTACAAGTTGTTTTTAACTTCAAACGAGTCTGGAATGAAGCTAAAAGTTGTTTCCAACTTCAATCTACCAATAATGAAGCTACAAGTTGTTTCCGGGCTCAAACGAGTCAAGAATGAAACTACAAGTTGATTACAATTTCAAACAACCGAAAATGAAGCTACAAGTTGTTTTTAACTTCGAACGAGTCTGGAATGAAGCTAAAAGTTGTTTCCAACTTCAATCTACCAATAATTAAGCTACAAGTTGTTTACGGGCTCAAACGAGTTAAGAATGAAACTACAAGTTGATTACAATTTCAAACAACCGAAAATGAAGCTACAAGTTGTTTTTAACTTCGAACGAGTTTGGAATGAAGCTACAAGTTGTTTCCAACTTCAATCTACCAATAATGAAGCTACAAGTTGTTTACGGGCTCAAACGAGTCAAGAATGAAACTACAAGTTGATTACAATTTCAAACAACCGAAAATCAAGCTACAAGTTGTTTTTAACTTCAAACGAGTCTGAATGAAGCTAAAAGTTGTTTCCAACTTCAATCTACCAATAATGAAGCTACAAGTTGTTTCCGGGCTCAAACGAGTCAAGAATGAAACTACAAGTTGATTACAATTTCAAACAACCGAAAATGAAGCTACAAGTTGTTTTTAACTTCGAACGAGTTTGGAATGAAGCTACAAGTTGTTTCCAACTTCAATCTACCAATAATGAAGCTACAAGTTGTTTACGGGCTCAAACGAGTCAAGAATGAAACTACAAGTTGTTTACAATTTCAAACAACCGAAAATGAAGCTACAAGTTGTTTTTAACTTCAAACGAGTCTGGAATGAAGCTACAAGTTGTTTCCAACTTCAATCTAGTCAATAATGAAGCTACAAGTTGTTTCCGGGCTCAAACGAGTCAAGAATGAAACTACAAGTTGATTACAATTTCAAACAACCGAAAATGAAGCTACAAGTTGTTTTTAACTTCGAACGAGTTTGGAATGAAGCTACAAGTTGTTTCCAACTTCAATCTACCAATAATGAAGCTACAAGTTGTTTCCGGGCTCAAACGAGTCAAGAATGAAACTACAAGTTGATTACAATTTCAAACAACCGAAAATCAAGCTACAAGTTGTTTTTAACTTCAAACGAGTCTGAAATGAAGCTAAAAGTTGTTTCCAACTTCAATCTACCAATAATGAAGCTACAAGTTGTTTCCGGGTTCAAACGAGTCAAGAATGAAACTACAAGTAGATTACAATTTCAAACAACCGAAAATGAAGCTACAAGTTGTTTTTAACTTCGAAAGAGTTTGGAATGAAGCTACAAGTTGTTTCCAACTTCAATCTACCAATAATGAAGCTACAAGTTGTTTACGGGCTCAAACGAGTCAAGAATGAAACTACAAGTTGTTTACAATTTCAAACAACCGAAAATGAAGCTCCAAGTTGTTTTTAACTTCAAACGAGTATGGAATGAAGCTACAAGTTGTTTCCAACTTCAATCTAGTCAATAATGAAGCTACAAGTTGTTTCCGGGCTCAAACGAGTCAAGAATGGAACTACAAGTTGATTACAATTTCAAACAACCGAAAATCAAGCTACAAGTTGTCTTTAACTTCAAACGAGTCTGGAATGAAGCTAAAAGTTGTTTCCAACTTCAATCTACCAATAATGAAGCTATAAGTTGTTTCCGGGCTCAAACGAGTCAAGAATGAAACTACAAGTTGATTACAATTTCAAACAACCGAAAATGAAGCTAAAAGTTGTTTTTAACTTCGAACGAGTCTGGAATGAAGCTAAAAGTTGTTTCCAACTTCAATCTACCAATAATTAAGCTACAAGTTGTTTACGGGCTCAAACGAGTTAAGAATGAAACTACAAGTTGATTACAATTTCAAACAACCGAAAATGAAGCTACAAGTTGTTTTTAACTTCGAACGAGTTTGGAATGAAGCTACAAGTTGTTTCCAACTTCAATCTACCAATAATGAAGCTACAAGTTGTTTACGGGCTCAAACGAGTCAAGAATGAAACTACAAGTTGATTACAATTTCAAACAACCGAAAATGAAGCTACAAGTTGTTTTTAACTTCGAACGAGTCTGGAATGAAGCTAAAAGTTGTTTCCAACTTCAATCTAGTCAATAATGAAGCTACAAGTTGTTTCCGGGCTCAAACGAGTCAAGAATGAAACTACAAGTTGATTACAATTTCAAACAACCGAAAATCAAGCTACAAGTTGTTTTTAACTTCAAACGAGTCTGGAATGAAGCTAAAAGTTGTTTCCAACTTCAATCTACCAATAATGAAGCTACAAGTTGTTTCCGGGCTCAAACGAGTCAAGAATGAAACTACAAGTAGATTACAATTTCAAACAACCGAAAATGAAGCTACAAGTTGTTTTTAACTTCGAACGAGTCTGGAATGAAGCTAAAAGTTGTTTCCAACTTCAATCTACCAATAATTAAGCTACAAGTTGTTTACGGGCTCAAACGAGTTAAGAATGAAACTACAAGTTGATTACAATTTCAAACAACCGAAAATGAAGCTACAAGTTGTTTTTAACTTCAAACGAGTCTGGAATGAAGCTAAAAGTTGTTTCCAACTTCAATCTACCAATAATGAAGCTATAAGTTGTTTCCGGGCTCAAACGAGTCAAGAATGAAACTACAAGTTGATTACAATTTCAAACAACCGAAAATCAAGCTACAAGTTGTCTTTAACTTCAAACGAGTCTGGAATGAAGCTAAAAGTTGTTTCCAACTTCAATCTACCAATAATGAAGCTATAAGTTGTTTCCGGGCTCAAACGAGTCAAGAATGAAACTACAAGTTGATTACAATTTCAAACAACCGAAAATGAAGCTAAAAGTTGTTTTTAACTTCGAACGAGTCTGGAATGAAGCTAAAAGTTGTTTCCAACTTCAATCTACCAATAATTAAGCTACAAGTTGTTTACGGGCTCAAACGAGTTAAGAATGAAACTACAAGTTGATTACAATTTCAAACAACCGAAAATGAAGCTACAAGTTGTTTTTAACTTCGAACGAGTTTGGAATGAAGCTACAAGTTGTTTCCAACTTCAATCTACCAATAATGAAGCTACAAGTTGTTTACGGGCTCAAACGAGTCAAGAATGAAACTACAAGTTGATTACAATTTCAAACAACCGAAAATCAAGCTACAAGTTGTTTTTAACTTCAAACGAGTCTGAAATGAAGCTAAAAGTTGTTTCCAACTTCAATCTACCAATAATGAAGCTACAAGTTGTTTCCGGGTTCAAACGAGTCAAGAATGAAACTACAAGTAGATTACAATTTCAAACAACCGAAAATGAAGCTACAAGTTGTTTTTAACTTCGAAAGAGTTTGGAATGAAGCTACAAGTTGTTTCCAACTTCAATCTACCAATAATGAAGCTACAAGTTGTTTACGGGCTCAAACGAGTCAAGAATGAAACTACAAGTTGTTTACAATTTCAAACAACCGAAAATGAAGCTCCAAGTTGTTTTTAACTTCAAACGAGTATGGAATGAAGCTACAAGTTGTTTCCAACTTCAATCTAGTCAATAATGAAGCTATAAGTTGTTTCCGGGCTCAAACGAGTCAAGAATGAAACTACAAGTTGATTACAATTTCAAACAACCGAAAATCAAGCTACAAGTTGTTTTTAACTTCAAACGAGTCTGGAATGAAGCTAAAAGTTGTTTCCAACTTCAATCTACCAATAATGAAGCTACAAGTTGTTTCCGGGCTCAAACGAGTCAAGAATGAAACTACAAGTAGATTACAATTTCAAACAACCGAAAATGAAGCTACAAGTTGTTTTTAACTTCGAACGAGTCTGGAATGAAGCTAAAAGTTGTTTCCAACTTCAATCTACCAATAATTAAGCTACAAGTTGTTTACGGGCTCAAACGAGTTAAGAATGAAACTACAAGTTGATTACAATTTCAAACAACCGAAAATGAAGCTACAAGTTGTTTTTAACTTCAAACGAGTCTGGAATGAAGCTAAAAGTTGTTTCCAACTTCAATCTACCAATAATGAAGCTACAAGTTGTTTCCGGGCTCAAACGAGTCAAGAATGAAACTACAAGTTGATTACAATTTCAAACAACCGAAAATCAAGCTACAAGTTGTCTTTAACTTCAAACGAGTCTGGAATGAAGCTAAAAGTTGTTTCCAACTTCAATCTACCAATAATGAAGCTATAAGTTGTTTCCGGGCTCAAACGAGTCAAGAATGAAACTACAAGTTGATTACAATTTCAAACAACCGAAAATGAAGCTAAAAGTTGTTTTTAACTTCGAACGAGTCTGGAATGAAGCTAAAAGTTGTTTCCAACTTCAATCTACCAATAATTAAGCTACAAGTTGTTTACGGGCTCAAACGAGTTAAGAATGAAACTACAAGTTGATTACAATTTCAAACAACCGAAAATGAAGCTACAAGTTGTTTTTAACTTCGAACGAGTTTGGAATGAAGCTACAAGTTGTTTCCAACTTCAATCTACCAATAATGAAGCTACAAGTTGTTTACGGGCTCAAACGAGTCAAGAATGAAACTACAAGTTGATTACAATTTCAAACAACCGAAAATGAAGCTACAAGTTGTTTTTAACTTCGAACGAGTTTGGAATGAAGCTACAAGTTGTTTCCAACTTCAATCTACCAATAATGAAGCTACAAGTTGTTTCCGGGTTCAAACGAGTCAAGAATGAAACTACAAGTAGATTACAATTTCAAACAACCGAAAATGAAGCTACAAGTTGTTTTTAACTTCGAAAGAGTTTGGAATGAAGCTACAAGTTGTTTCCAACTTCAATCTACCAATAATGAAGCTACAAGTTGTTTACGGGCTCAAACGAGTCAAGAATGAAACTACAAGTTGTTTACAATTTCAAACAACCGAAAATGAAGCTCCAAGTTGTTTTTAACTTCAAACGAGTATGGAATGAAGCTACAAGTTGTTTCCAACTTCAATCTAGTCAATAATGAAGCTATAAGTTGTTTCCGGGCTCAAACGAGTCAAGAATGGAACTACAAGTTGATTACAATTTCAAACAACCGAAAATCAAGCTACAAGTTGTCTTTAACTTCAAACGAGTCTGGAATGAAGCTAAAAGTTGTTTCCAACTTCAATCTACCAATAATGAAGCTATAAGTTGTTTCCGGGCTCAAACGAGTCAAGAATGAAACTACAAGTTGATTACAATTTCAAACAACCGAAAATCAAGCTACAAGTTGTCTTTAACTTCAAACGAGTCTGGAATGAAGCTAAAAGTTGTTTCCAACTTCAATCTACCAATAATGAAGCTATAAGTTGTTTCCGGGCTCAAACGAGTCAAGAATGAAACTACAAGTTGATTACAATTTCAAACAACCGAAAATGAAGCTAAAAGTTGTTTTTAACTTCGAACGAGTCTGGAATGAAGCTAAAAGTTGTTTCCAACTTCAATCTACCAATAATTAAGCTACAAGTTGTTTACGGGCTCAAACGAGTTAAGAATGAAACTACAAGTTGATTACAATTTCAAACAACCGAAAATGAAGCTACAAGTTGTTTTTAACTTCGAACGAGTTTGGAATGAAGCTACAAGTTGTTTCCAACTTCAATCTACCAATAATGAAGCTACAAGTTGTTTACGGGCTCAAACGAGTCAAGAATGAAACTACAAGTGAATTACAATTTCAAACAACCGAAAATCAAGCTACAAGTTGTTTTTAACTTCAAACGAGTCTGAAATGAAGCTAAAAGTTGTTTCCAACTTCAATCTACCAATAATGAAGCTACAAGTTGTTTCCGGGTTCAAACGAGTCAAGAATGAAACTACAAGTAGATTACAATTTCAAACAACCGAAAATGAAGCTACAAGTTGTTTTTAACTTCGAAAGAGTTTGGAATGAAGCTACAAGTTGTTTCCAACTTCAATCTACCAATAATGAAGCTACAAGTTGTTTACGGGCTCAAACGAGTCAAGAATGAAACTACAAGTTGTTTACAATTTCAAACAACCGAAAATGAAGCTCCAAGTTGTTTTTAACTTCAAACGAGTATGGAATGAAGCTACAAGTTGTTTCCAACTTCAATCTAGTCAATAATGAAGCTATAAGTTGTTTCCGGGCTCAAACGAGTCAAGAATGGAACTACAAGTTGATTACAATTTCAAACAACCGAAAATCAAGCTACAAGTTGTTTTTAACTTCGAACGAGTTTGGAATGAAGCTACAAGTTGTTTCCAACTTCAATCTACCAATAATGAAGCTACAAGTTGTTTACGGGCTCAAACGAGTCAAGAATGAAACTACAAGTTGATTACAATTTCAAACAACCGAAAATCAAGCTACAAGTTGTTTTTAACTTCAAACGAGTCTGAAATGAAGCTAAAAGTTGTTTCCAACTTCAATCTACCAATAATGAAGCTACAAGTTGTTTCCGGGTTCAAACGAGTCAAGAATGAAACTACAAGTAGATTACAATTTCAAACAACCGAAAATGAAGCTACAAGTTGTTTTTAACTTCGAAAGAGTTTGGAATGAAGCTACAAGTTGTTTCCAACTTCAATCTACCAATAATGAAGCTACAAGTTGTTTACGGGCTCAAACGAGTCAAGAATGAAACTACAAGTTGTTTACAATTTCAAACAACCGAAAATGAAGCTCCAAGTTGTTTTTAACTTCAAACGAGTATGGAATGAAGCTACAAGTTGTTTCCAACTTCAATCTAGTCAATAATGAAGCTATAAGTTGTTTCCGGGCTCAAACGAGTCAAGAATGGAACTACAAGTTGATTACAATTTCAAACAACCGAAAATCAAGCTACAAGTTGTCTTTAACTTCAAACGAGT
Source organism: Daucus carota subsp. sativus (assembly GCF_001625215.2). NCBI lineage: Eukaryota > Viridiplantae > Streptophyta > Magnoliopsida > Apiales > Apiaceae > Daucus > Daucus carota. The sequence continues at coordinate 6,137,533 of NC_030382.2, read as the reverse complement.
CTGGAATGAAGCTAAAAGTTGTTTCCAACTTCAATCTACCAATAATGAAGCTATAAGTTGTTTCCGGGCTCAAACGAGTCAAGAATGAAACTACAAGTTGATTACAATTTCAAACAACCGAAAATGAAGCTAAAAGTTGTTTTTAACTTCGAACGAGTCTGGAATGAAGCTAAAAGTTGTTTCCAACTTCAATCTACCAATAATTAAGCTACAAGTTGTTTACGGGCTCAAACGAGTTAAGAATGAAACTACAAGTTGATTACAATTTCAAACAACCGAAAATGAAGCTACAAGTTGTTTTTAACTTCGAACGAGTTTGGAATGAAGCTACAAGTTGTTTCCAACTTCAATCTACCAATAATGAAGCTACAAGTTGTTTACGGACTCAAACGAGTCAAGAATGAAACTACAAGTTGATTCCAATTTCAAACAACCGAAAATGAATGTACAAGTTTTTTTTAACTTCGAACGAGTCTGGAATGAAGCTAAAAGTTGTTTCCAACTTCAATCTAGTCAATAACGAAGCTACAAGTTGTTTCCGGGCTCAAACGAGTCAAGAATGAAACTACAAGTTGATTACAATTTCAAAAACCGAAAATCAAGCTACAAGTTGTTTTTAACTCCCAACGAGTCTGGAATGAAGCTAAAGTTGTTTCCAACTTCAATCTACCAATAATGAAGCTACAAGTTGTTTCCGGGGTCAAACGAGTCAAGAATGAAACTACAAGTAGATTACAATTTCAAACAACCGAAAATGAAGCTAAAAGTTGTTTTTAACTTCGAACGAGTCTGGAATGAAGCTAAAAGTTGTTTCCAACTTCAATCTACCAATAATTAAGCTACAAGTTGTTTACGGGCTCAAACGAGTTAGGAATGAAACTACAAGTTGATTACAATTTCAAACAACCGAAAATGAAGCTACAAGTTGTTTTTAACTTCGAACGACTTTGGAATGAAGCTACAAGTTGTTTCCAACTTCAATCTACCAATAATGAAGCTACAAGTTGTTTACGGGCTGAAACGAGTCAAGAATTAAATTACAAGTTGATTACAATTTCAAACAACCGAAAAAGAATGTACAAGTTGTTTTCAACTTCAAACGAGTCTGGAATGAAGCTACAAGTTGTTTCCAATTCCAATCTAGTCAATAATGAAGCTACAAGTTGTTTCCGGGCTCAAACGAGTCAAGAATGAAACTACAAGTTGGTTACAATTTCAAACAACCGAAAATGAAGCTACAAGTTGTTTTTAACTTCAAACGAGTCTGGAATGAAGCTACAAGTTGTTTCCAACTTCAACCTAGTCAATAATGAAGCTACAAGTTGTTTCCGGGCTCAAACGAGTCAAGAATGAAACTACAAGTTGATTACAATTTCAAACAACCGAAAATCAAGCTACAAGTTGTTTTTAACTTCAAACGAGTCTGGAATGAAGCTAAAAGTTGTTTCCAACTTCAATCTACCAATAATGAAGCTACAAGTTGTTTACGGACTCAAACGAGTTAAGAATGAAACTACAAGTTGATTCCAATTTCAAACAACCGAAAATGAATGTACAAGTTTTTTTTAACTTCGAACGAGTCTGGAATGAAGCTAAAAGTTGTTTCCAACTTCAATCTAGTCAATAATGAAGCTACAAGTTGTTTCCGGGCTCAAACGAGTCAAGAATGAAACTACAAGTTGATTACAATTTCAAACAACTGAAAATCAAGCTACAAGTTGTTTTTAACTTCAAACGAGTCTGAAATGAAGCTAAAAGTTGTTTCCAACTTCAATCTACCAATAATGAAGCTACAAGTTGTTTCCGGGTTCAAACGAGTCAAGAATGAAACTACAAGTAGATTACAATTTCAAACAACCGAAAATGAAGCTACAAGTTGTTTTTAACTTTGAAAGAGTGTGGAATGAAGCTACAAGTTGTTTCCAACTTCAATCTACCAATAATGAAGCTACAAGTTGTTTACGGGCTCAAACGAGTCAAGAATGAAACTACAAGTTGTTTACAATTTCAAACAACCGAAAATGAAGCTACAAGTTGTTTTTAACTTCAAACGAGTATGGAATGAAGCTACAAGTTGTTTCCAACTTCAATCTAGTCAATAATGAAGCTACAAGTTGTTTCCGGGCTCAAACAAGTCAAGAATGGAACTACAAGTTGATTACAATTTCAAACAACCGAAAATCAAGCTACAAGTTGTCTTTAACTTCAAACGAGTCTGGAATGAAGCTAAAAGTTGTTTCCAACTTCAATCTACCAATAATGAAGCTATAAGTTGTTTCCGGGCTCAAACGAGTCAAGAATGAAACTACAAGTTGATTACAATTTCAAACAACCGAAAATGAAGCTAAAAGTTGTTTTTAACTTCGAACGAGTCTGGAATGAAGCTAAAAGTTGTTTCCAACTTCAATCTACCAATAATTAAGCTACAAGTTGTTTACGGGCTCAAGCGAGTTAAGAATGAAACTACAAGTTGATTACAATTTCAAACAACCGAAAATGAAGCTACAAGTTGTTTTTAACTTCGAACGAGTTTGGAATGAAGCTACAAGTTGTTTCCAACTTCAATCTACCAATAATGAAGCTACAAGTTGTTTACGGGCTCAAACGAGCAAGAATTAAACTACAAGTTGATTACAATTTCAAACAACCGAAAATGAAGCTACAAGTTGTTTTTAACTTCAAACGAGTCTGGAATGAAGCTAAAAGTTGTTTCCAACTTCAATCTACCAATAAAGAACCTACAAGTTGTTTACGGGCTCAAACGAGTCAAGAATGAAACTACAAGTTGATTACAATTTCAAACAACCGAAAATCAAGCTACAAGTTGTTTTTAACTTCAAACGAGTCTGGGATGAAGCTAAAAGTTATTTCCAACTTCAATCTACCAATAATGAAGCTACAAGTTGTTTACGGACTCAAACGAGTCAAGAATGAAACTAAAAGTTGATTCCAATTTCAAACAACCGAAAATGAATGTACAAAGTTATTTTTAACTTCGAACGAGTCTGGAATGAAGCTAAAAGTTGTTTCCAACTTCAATCTAGTCAATAACGAAGCTACAAGTTGTTTCCGGGCTCAAACGAGTCAAGAATGAAACTACAAGTTGATAACAATTTCAAAAACCGAAAATCAAGCTACAAGTTGTTTTTAACTTCAAACGAGTCTGGAATGAAGCTAAAAGTTGTTTCCAACTTCAATCTACCAATAATGAAGCTACAAGTTGTTTCCGGGCTCAAACGAGTCAAGAATGAAACTACAAATAGATTACAATTTCAAACAACCGAAAATGAAGCTAAAAGTTGTTTTTAACTTCGAACGAGTTTGGAATGAAGCTAAAAGTTGTTTCCAACTTCAATCTAGTCAATAATGAAGCTACAAGTTGTTTCCGGGCTCAAACGAGTCAAGAATGAAACTACAAGTTGATTACAATTTCAAACAACCGAAAATGAAGCTACAAGTTGTTTTTAACTTCGAACGACTTTGGAATGAAGCTACAAGTTGTTTCCAACTTCAATCTACCAATAATGAAGCTACAAGTTGTTTACGGGCTCAAACGAGTCAAGAATTAAATTACAAGTTGATTATAATTTCAAACAACCGAAAATGAATGTACAAGTTGTTTTCAACTTCAAACGAGTCTGGAATGAAGCTACAAGTTGTTTCCAACTCCAATCTAGTCAATAATGAAGCTACAAGTTGTTTCCGGGCTCAAACGAGTCAAGAATGAAACTACAAGTTGATTACAATTTCAAACAACCGAAAATGAAGCTACAAGTTGTTTTTAACTTCAAACGAGTCTGGAATGAAGCTACAAGTTGTTTCCAACTTCAATCAAGTCAATAATGAAGCTACAAGTTGTTTCCGGGCTCAAACGAGTCAAGAATTAAACTACAAGTTGATTACAATTTCAAACAACCGAAAATCAAGCTACAAGTTGTTTTTAACTTCAAACGAGTCTGGAATGAAGCTAAAAGTTGTTTCCAACTTCAATCTACCAATAATGAAGCTACAAGTTGTTTACGGACTCAAACGAGTTAAGAATGAAACTACAAGTTGATTCCAATTTCAAACAACCGAAAATGAATATACAAGTTTTTTTTAACTTCGAACGAGTTTGGAATGAAGCTAAAAGTTGTTTCCAACTTCAATCTAGTCAATAATGAAGCAACAAGTTGTTTCCGGGCTCAAACGAGTCAAGAATGAAACTACAAGTACATTCCAATTTCAAACAACCGAAAATGAATGTACAAGTTTTTTTTAACTTCGAACGAGTCTGGAATGAAGCTAAAAGTTGTTTCCAACTTCAATCTAGTCAATAACGAAGCTACAAGTTGTTTCCGGGCTCAAACGAGTCAAGAATGAAACTACAAGTTGATTACAATTTCAAAAACCGAAAATCAAGCTACAAGTTGTTTTTAACTTCAAACGAGTCTGGAATGAAGCTAAAAGTTGTTTCCAACTTCAATCTACCAATAATGAAGCTACAAGTTGTTTCCGGGCTCAAACGAGTCAAGAATGAAACTACAAGTAGATTACAATTTCAAACAACCGAAAATGAAGCTAAAAGTTGTTTTTAACTTCGAACGAGTCTGGAATGAAGCTAAAAGTTGTTTCCAACTTCAATCTACCAATAATTAAGCTACAAGTTGTTTACGGGCTCAAACGAGTTAGGAATGAAACTACAAGTTGATTACAATTTAGAATGAAACTACAACGGGCTGGAGATGTTTCTCTCTCTAAACATTTCCTCTCCCTTCTCTCTAGGATAGAACCCTAAAACTAAAACCCTAACCAGCCGCCTTGTTTTCTGCTCTATAATCCAAACCCTTTTATCCCCCTTCTTGATCTCTCACCTAAATTTCTTATATCTATTACTTTATACTCCTTATTTCTCTTCTTGTACGATGAGCTCTAATTGCGACTCCGATGGTTGCCCTATTGACCACGACGGTTTCAAATTAGAGGATGGAGTCTTCTCTTCAGCAGCTCCATTCGCTATTCGAGGTGATGTTTTTCGTGATATCATGTCTGGTTCCAGTAAAGATACTAAAGGTAGTCATTTGGAGGTAGATGCTCTGGATCTTGGCAATCGACCTCTTTTTCAGAGTAGTTCTGGAGGTATTCCGCTGGTGGAACAGGTGGAGGTAGAGGAAGATGACTCCGATGGCACTATTTCCCCCTCTACTGCCAGAGAAATGTGTGGGTCAGATCTTAGTGCTACGGTCCAAGCTGTGCTTCGCTCGTCTAAACACGAAAGAGAAGAGTTGTATGCTGCGCGTAATCGATTAATGAAGTTCCAAAGTTTCATCAAATCTAAAGGATTTTCTGAAGCTGATGTCCTGGGTTCGGAAAGTGGAGAGTATTTCTCTAAAACTCTTGAAAGGGATGAGTTTGGTCTGCCCAAGTTGGTTGCTTCACCTACACCTTCAATTGGAGCTCGCAAAGAGCAAGGTAACCCCATGGTTGATAAAATGAAATCTAAGCTAGTTCCCCCTGGTGCTGATAACTTGTTTGAGTAAATGCCTAAATCGTCTCCTCCCCCCTCTGTTGGAGAAACAAGACAAACTTCTACTGAGCCTAAAGTGGGACCTGAGCCTCCCAAATCGTGGTCACATGTTGTAAAAACTGCCTCTCCTGTTCCTCCCCAGGTTAAATTCTCTTATGTTCCGCCTAAAGAGGGTGAAAATATCGTTGCACCACCTGACGATGAGCTCAAAGAAGGCAATGACAAGCTCAAGTTTACGATTGTGGGTAGTTTTACTAAAGGCACTGTCTCTTTTAACAAGATGGTTGAATTTGCAAATAAAGCTTGGAAAGATAGGGGACTACTTCATGTGGGACAGAAAGACAGTCGAACATACTTGTTTCGTTTCAATTCTGAAAGTAGTATGGCTAATATTCTGGTCAGAGGGACATGGTATATTGATAGAAAACCAATGGTGGTTCACGCTTGGGGTACTGCAGTTAGCTCTATTAAGACAATGCCTCTTTGGGTGCGTTTTGATCAAGTGCCGGATAGCTACTGGACACAACAATGCCTGAGCAGGTTAGCTAGCGTCATTGGACCTCCGCTTTGTGCTGATGAATTAACTGCGAAATTAGAAGTTCTCCCCTTCGCTAAAATATGTGTACAGTATTCTATTGGTGATACTCTCCCTACTTCTATACCTGTTATGGTTTTGAATCCGATTACTAATGAGAAAACTGAACACAAAGTGCTTGTCAGTTATCCCAGTAAACCTTTAGCATGTTCTGCGTGCAAATCGCTTGGACATCTTGTGGGAGCTTGCCCAACTGTTACTCGAGTATGGGTTAAGAAGGTGAAATCTTCTGAGACAGAAGCCCCTGTCGTCCCTGAAACGGTGACTCGCCATGATGCCGAAGGGCCATCTTTGAAGACTCCTGTTGAAGCTACTCCTTCAAAGATTGTGAAAGCTCCTACTGGCAACACTCCTCTCGTAAAGGTCTCACCTTCTGCAGACATGGATCTCTCTGATGCTTCTGCCACTCCTTCTAATGCCTTTAAAAACTTGAGGAAAGTTGATGAATGTGATAATAAGCATACTACCTCCACTGGTGACAATGAACAGCCCTTTCAGCTCTCTAAACACCAGAAGAAAAGACTGAGGAAAGCTCAGAGGAAATCCCCCCCTCCCTCTACTTAGTAAGTCATGCAGCTAGATTTATGTACATATAATATTAGAGGTTTAAATAATAAGCAGCTTTTTGTGAAAGAATTTATTAACTTTCATAAATTATCGTTCATTTCGCTGCTGGAAACTCAAGTCAATGAGTCCTCTGCTCAATCTATAGCTAAATTTATCAGTCCAAGATTTAGTTGGATTTTTAATTACTCTCATCATGCGAATGGCCGTGTTTGGATTGGGTTTGATAAAACTATCTGGAATGTCCAACAAATTGCTTGTTCGGACCAACAAATTTCGTGCTCTGTTTGCCATGTGAGTTCTGGACATCAGTTTTATATTTCTTTTGTCTATGGATTTAACACTCCCACTGAGAGAAGACAACTCTGGCATGATCTTTTGAGGTTCTGTAACCAACTTCCTACTGATTCCCCTTGGTGTGCAGTTGGTGATTATAATGTGTGCTTGGGGCCTTCAGAATCTAGTCGTGGCCTCAATTGGAATTCTAGTATGCTGGCCCTTAAAGATTTTATTTCCGAAGCTGGTATCTCTGATTTGAAGGCGTTTGGTCCTGTTTTTACTTGGTGGGACTGTAATCTCTCTTCTCCAAATTTCAAGAAGCTTGACAGATGCATGGTGAATGGTGCTTGGCTGAATTCTCTTTCTAATTCTCATGCCTCCATTCTCCCTCGAGGCATCTCAGATCACTCCCCTGTTGGCTTATTTCTGGGATTTCAGGTTGAAAAAATCCATAAACCGTTCCAGTTCTTCAATCACTTAATTGCTCATGAGGAGTTTTATGATATTGTTCGAAATACTTGGGATACTAATATCCAAGGTAACCCCTGGTTTGTGTTGACTTCTAAGTTAAAGCTGGTTAAAACTGCTATGAAGCGCTTGAATTCTCAGAAAGGCAATGCTCACTGTAATGTCATCGAGGCTCGAGATGCTCTGCACCTTTTTCAGGAGAGTCTTCCCGCTAATCCCAGTTCTGATCAGTTACGTTATGAGAAACATCTTGTAGAAGTTTTTGCAAAGGCTCTCAATGACGAAGAAAGTCTTCTAAAACAAAAGTCCCGTATCAATTGGCTCAAGCATGGAGATTCGAACAGCAGATTCTTCTTCTCGAATTGTAAGAACAGATGGAACTCTAACAAAATTACTCAGCTTCAGAACGATCATGGCACCACTGTCACCTCTCATAGAGATATTGCTGATGTTGCGGTTAGTTATTTCTCAAAACTCATGGGTAACTCGCATCCAGTTAATGAATTTCCCTTGGACTTGCAGCTGCCTCATATCACCCAATCTCAAGCTCTAGATCTCACTCAGCCTTTCAATAAAGAAGATGTGCTTTTGGCTCTTAAATCTATGGCAAAGAACAAATGTCCTGCGCCGGATGGGTTTACAGTAGAATTCTACTTAGCAACCTGGAGTATAGTTGGTGATACTGTATGTAAAGCAATCTTATCTTTTTTCAACAATTATCACTTGCCTCGCATCATAAACTCCACTGCACTTACTCTGGTTCCTAAATGTCAATCACCAACTTCTATGGCAGACTTTCGACCGATTGCGTGTTGTAATATCATTTATAAATGCATCTCAAAAATGATTGCTAAGAGACTTAAGTGCATCATGCCTGCTATCATCTCTATGCCTCAGTCTGCTTTCATCAGTGGTCGGCAAATTGGAGACAATATTCTTCTAGCCCAAGCTCTTCTCAAGGATTATCATTTAAAATATGGTCCATCCAAATGTGCTCTCAAAGTGGATCTTCGTAAAGCTTTCGATTCCCTTAATTGGCAATTTTTGCGACAGGCCCTTCATCACATTTGTAACGCCTGTAATATTTGACTTATATATATTACAGTATTTCATTTTGGTGATATATAAAATTTCGTGTTTTAATTACCAAATTATGTGAATTGACTCGTTTATTGTTATGTGACTTTCGTATGTCGTTATAATGTACTTATATGACTTTTGGTGAATAGTTCTCGCTACGCGATTAAATAATATTACTAGTTGCGACGGTTTTGACTTTACATTAATAAATGTGATCGTTGCCGTTACCCGATTAAATAATAGTTGAGATATATGCGATTTAGTAATATTTGATAAATTGCGAGTAGCCGATAAGCTTTAACTTGTAAAATAGCGTTTGGTGCATATATTTTTCTCGAGATTTTACGTGTATTATATTCGTGTTTTATATTTATGTGAAATGTGACTATTAGAGCTCTACTTGTAATATTTCTTTTAAAATTCATTTCTTGTCCAAAATTTGTGAAAACTATTTTATTAAACTTCTAAAATCCCATATTATTTGTGATATTAATTTCATGATTTATCGATTTGTACTTTAATTATCAAAACTCTTTCTTTTAATACTCTTTTAATCACACTTTTATTAATTATCAAAAGACTACATTACCCTTGCATGCATTTTACACTAACACCTGGAAGAAGGATAATCTAGTCATTCTACACCCCACTACCACTAGTTGGTCAAGTCAAAACACTAGAAAACAAAATAACACATGCTTCCACACTTCACATGATCATATACAACCACAACACACAAACTCACTTCTCTCACCTCTCTCTTTTCTCTCCCTCACTTCTCTCCCTCTCTTCATTCGGCCGAAGCTCACCCCTCCCCCATCTTCACCATTTCTTTCACTTCCTTTGAGATTTTTAAGCTTTGCAAGCCAAGTTCTTCACAACTCAAGCTCGATACTTCAAATTCTAGGTGAGATCTTACTTGCATGTGATGTTTGGAGCCGAAATGGGGCTTTGATCCTTATGGATTTAGAGTCACCATTTTGGAGGTTCCTAAATGATGATCTTGATGTGTTTTTGGTAAGGTTTCATACCTCATTTTGGCCAATACACACTTGAATCATCACATTCGGCAATGACTCCAATGAGGAGCCGAATGTATACATATATATATGTGAGATGATGATTTTGAAATTCATGATTTGAGGTTGGTTGCTTGTATATTCGAAAGGTGTGATGATTTGCTGAAGTTTTGGTGTGATTTCAGTCCTTGCATGTCTATTATTTTGATGATATAGCATGAATTAGAGCTTGTATAAATGTTTCTAGTGATGCATGTTGAAGCCGAGTGAAATGCCATGACTTTGAGTTTTGGATGAGATTTTTGAGTAATGCATGCCATGTTCTAAGTGTTAAAATGATAGTTTATGGTGTGTATGATGATATCTAGTAGTAATCAATAGCTATTATGTGAATACCATGTTGATATACTCGAAAATTTGCTCATATATGCTCCCTGAAATTCTGCTCTGTTTTACCTCTATTTATGCCTCGGTTTTGTGTTCTTGGATGGTTAAAATTGGTAATATCTTGCTTTGTGTGACTAGTCAGTAGGTGTATGAATATTGTAGAATAGGATTGTGGCTTGGTTTGTTGGTTTGTGGTGTTTGGAGGGTGTTAAGGTGGAAGGAGACACACACACACACCATGGCAGATTTTTGCACCTTAGAAACCATGAGAAATAGATGTGTCATGCTTAGGCCCTCATAGGCCCAAGTCTCCTGGAGTTGGGACTTGATGTATACAAGTCTCCAGTAGCCATAAAAGTCATAAAAACCATCATTTACATAGATGCACACACACATCTTTGAGTATAGGGCAGAACAGGGCACCTTGAGATTTATTGTGTCCTTAAGTGGTTAACACCTTGTCAATGATGAGGCCCTCATGGGGCCTTGATTTAGATGAACTTAGGAGAGTATTAGGAAGCTATTTGAGTCACTGGATTGGTGTAGTGAGTGAGTTTAGTGAGTCTCAAGTTGTTAAGTTCATGGCAGTCCCCACAGCAGGGCAGGGTGCTCTGTGCCAACTTTGTTTAGAGGCCCAAGGAGGCCTGAGCAAGGCCTTAGTGTCATTCCAAGTGCACAACTTATATTTAAGTCTTAAGTACCCAGTAGAGTCACAATTTCACCAAGGCACATAGTGGAAACACTTGTTTTTGCCAAAAACCCCAAGAGGTGCCAAACTGCCAAGGCAGAATGGTCACTTTGGCACACTAGTTTTTAAGAACCTATATAGGCAAGGCCTTTGAGTCATACCACTTCATAATATTAGTTTAAGATTGTGTCAACCTTTAGAAATTGGTTTGGAGTCAATACCTTAGGTGGAGATGCCTCATTTCCACTAAAGAACACAAGTGTCACACATGGAGTCACATTCTAGTACCAACTTAGGGTGCATTGCATTTTAGTGTGTCATCAGTGAGGCCTTGACCTCATATTGAGTCCATGAGTTAGTTTTAAGTCATATTAGAGAGTGCAAGTTAGTTTAAGTCAATTCACTTAGTGTAGATGCATTCTTTTACCAAGGCACCCAAGTGTCGCCAAGGTAAGCATACTAGTGAGTCACTTAGGTTGCACTTCACTTGTAAGTCTTGGGTAGTGGGGCACAAGTGTGCCTTACTATTAATTTGTTAATTTGAGGTCATTAGAGTATGGTTAGGAGGTATTGGTCTTAGACCTTATGTGCTACTTGATTAAATGCTTAATTGACTTGGGAATAATTAGAGATATTAAGTAATATAAGTTAAGTAACTAAATGCCATGCTTTACTTGTTATGTGCATTACTTGATGATTATGTTACTTGTTTTAATTAAGTTTAAGTGTATATTTAATATATATGTATATATATTTATTTATATATATATGTATATACATTTATACGCGAAAGGGTAGTTAGTGACGAGGATACTACTAATTATAGGTGCAAGTAGGAGGCCAGGCAAGGAACCCCTAGAAGCATCTATACAAGAGTGCAGTAAGCTTTATCCAGGCAAGTGAAACTCTTCCTTTATACTTGTTTTACAATTGTATACCCTGTGAATGTTGAATTACTGTTATTTAGGGATTGAATTGCCTTATTACCCCTCATGATCATCACTTTGGATTCCAATAATACCCTTGACACTTGAATTACCTTTTTCATATGTTATTACCCTACACCCACATGATTATACTTCAATAGTCCTTGATGAATAATGAGAAATTGATACCCCACATTAACCTGAATTATCTCTTTTGGGACCCTGATCTTAATAACATTTCCTAATTTAGAAAGATCACTTGTATTTTGAAAACACCCTTGCTTATAACTTGTCTTTGATCAAGACCCCTTTTCTGAAAACGATTTGATTTGAAATGACCTTAAAAGGAATTGGATAATAATTTTATTAAGACTGAGGCGCCAGTCAATTATTGCAGCATCAGTAGCGGGGAGCCTGATGTCTGTTTATGGCCAATGTGTGCCGAGGATCCTCCCTGGTTGAATCACTTTATGTGGTTCGGAGCTTGGTGTGGGCTGATCACCCCTCAATGCTCGTAGCGCTGTGTGTTTCCAATTCCAATAAATTGATATCCCACATTGCACCTTTACTTGTGTTCATACCTTGTGATATCTGTTGATGCTTTTGCACTTATTATCTTGCATATTGTGAACTGTTATATATACTGTTTTCACTTGTTGAGCTTTATGCTCATATATATATTGTTGTTGTTATAACCCTTCAGTGAAACCCGAGAATGGCCCGTTTCAAGCAGACCGCACGTAAATCCACCTCAGGCAACGGGATTGCTTACCGCCGTATGATGGAGCAGGTTGGGAACTCGTAGTTCCCTAGTTAATTTCTTCTAATCTTTTGGGATTTAAAAACTGTAGTATAACTTAGACTTGATTTGGATTTCTATTTGGGTTGTAATTGTAACGCCTATAATATTTGACTTATATATATTACAGTATTTCATTTTTGGTGATATATAAAATTTCGTGTTTTAATTGCCAAACTATGTGAATTTGACTCGTTTATCATTACATGACTTTCGTATGTCGTTATAATGTACTTATATGACTTTTGGCGAATAATTCTCGCTACGCGATTAAATAATATTACTAGTTGCGACGGTTTTGGCTTTTTATTAATAAATGTGATCGTTGCCGTTACCCGATTAAATAATAATAGAGATATATGCGATTTAGTGATATTTGATAAATTGCGAGTAGCCGATAAGCTTTAACTTGTAAAATAGCGTTTCATTGCATATATTTTTCTCGAGATTTTACATGTATTATATTCGTGTTTTATATTTATGTGAAATGTGACTATTAGAGCTCTACTTGTAATATTTCTTTTAAAATTCATTCCTTGTCCAAAATTTGTGAAAACTATTTTATTAAACTTCTAAAATCCCATATTATTTGTGATATTAATTTCATGATTTATCAATTTGCACTTTATTTACTAAAACTCATTCTTTTAATACTCTTTTAATCACACTTTTATTAATTATCAAAAGACTACATTACCCTTGCATGCATTTTACACTAACACTTGGAAGAAGGATAAGCTAGTCATTCTACACTCCACTACCATTAGTTGGTCAAGTCAAAACACTAGAAAACAAACTAACACATGCTTCCACACTTCACATGATCATATACAACCACAACACACAAACCCACTTCTCTCATCTCTCTCTTCTCTCTCCCTCACCCTCTCTCTCGGCTGAACCCAAAAACCCTCCCCTCTCTCCACCATTTTCTTTCATTCTCTTTCATTTCAAGCTTTTGGAGGCCAAGACTTTCACTCTCTAAGCTTGCATCTTCACTTGAGGTTAGAAACTTTTGTTGCATGTTGATTTGGAGCCGAAATGGGGCTTTGATCCTTATGGATTTAGAGTCACCATTTTGGAGGTTCCTAAATGATGATCTTGATGTGTTTTTGGTAAGGTTTCATACCTCATTTTGGCCAATACACACTTGAATCATCACATTCGGCAATGACTCCAATGAGGAGCCGAATGTATACATATATATATGTGAGATGATGATTTTGAAATTCATGATTTGAGTTTGGTTGCTTGTATATTCGAAAGGTGTGATGATTTGCTGAAGTTTTGGTGTGATTTCAGTCCTTGCATGTCTATTATTTTGATGATATAGCATGAATTAGAGCGTGTATAAATGTTTCTAGTGATGCATGTTGAAGCCGAGTGAAATGCCATGACTTTGAGTTTTGGATGAGATTTTTGAGTAATGCATGTAACAACCGGTAATTTTGAACTTCTTCATAAGCACGATACTTATATTCTATGTTATTATGTCGATACGTGGAATTGTTATATAAGAGTGTATATATATATATTCTCTTGTTATGTGGTATTGCAAGTATCACTAATATAACTTTTATGCGATATAATTTCTACGCGATATATTTTGTACGCGAGTAAGATTTCTTGTTACGCGATTTAGTGATAATTGAGATTTATACATGACTTGATGGCATAATTAGATTATATTTCGTGTATAAATAGTCGTATGCGAGAAATTTAGCTACGCGATTAATTATCTTGCACGATTCGATGTTAATTTAATAGTTGCGGCTACGCGATTTAATAATAGTAGAGATTATCGTAAATAGTGGTAAATTGTAATGCGAGCGATTACGTGATATGATATACATATATAATTGTAGTGGAAAGTCGTTTTGTTGTGAATTATTATGTGTATTATTGTGTGTAAATTCTTTTTATACATAGATTATATATTAGAGTGTAATACTTGAAAATGCTTTTAAAAATATTTCTTTGTCCAAAATTTTTGATCATGATTTTGTTAAACTTGTAAAATCTCATAGTATTTATAGTATTAATTTGATGATTTATGGAATTGTAGTTTATTTATTAAAATCCATTCATTTTATTCATACTTTTAGTAATTATAAGATTACACTAGTACCCTTGCATGCATTTTGGTAGAGAATAGAGTCCAAGGGCATGACCGACTATTCACACCATTTGACTCTTGTAATTACCACTAAAACCTTGCATGCATTCTCACCTAAAGCCACTAGAAGGATAGAATTGTAACTACCCAAATCCACTCACTTCTAGTCTAGTCAAAAGCACAAGACTTCATCATTTCCTACACCACACTACACACAAAATCAAACCCACCAAACTCTCCTCCCTCTCTCTCATTTCAGCTGAGTAGAAACCCCCTCCCAAACCCTTAAAATTTTCTCTTCATAACCTCATATACACACATATTTTGCAACTCATCCAAGAGAGAAAAATCATCTCCTAGTCACAAGCTTCCATTTAAGGTTAGTTTGAGTACTTGCATGTCATCAAGCCAAGAGTTTTCGACTTTGGTTCTCATGGACCTAGAGTTGAACTCATTGTGGCTTAAATACTTTGACAAGGAGTGGTCTTGAGGGAGTGTATCACCCCCATTTGTCAAGCCATAACCTTGGTTCAAGCCCTCGGCAATGACTCCCAAGGAGCCGAAGGGAATCCATTGATTTGGATGATTTTTGTGGATGGAATGAGATGTTTCTTGCTGGGATCTTTGAGTTTCAGTCTTTACAAGATTGTTTTACAAAGTTTTAAACATTGCATGTCAAGATCTTGCCAAGAAAGTTAGAGTTTATAAGTGCATGTCATGATTTTCATAGTATAAAGTGTATGCTGATTTTGTCACTTTTTAAACTGGTTTTTGATCATTGCATGCCTCGGTTTTTGCCATAAAATGCTAGTATAATATGTGCCATGATTAGTCATGTTCAGTTTTGATGTATTATGTGATTTTATATGGAGTATTAGATCGAAATCATGCTTAGAAATGCTGAAAACCAATCTGCTCTGCTCTGCTGTGATTTTTGGCTTCGGTAATGTGATTTTTGAGGCTTGATTTGTGTTGTAATTTCTTGTATAAGGCTATACAATAGTGGTATATAGATTATAGACTAGAGTTGTTGGCTTGGTTGTTGTTGAATGGTGTTAAGATGGGTGATAAGGTGGAAGGAGGCACACACTAGCACTGGACAGATTTTTGCACATAGAAACTAGGAGTTTTGGTGTTGATTTGGTTGGGTTTTGCTGGTCCCAAGTGTCCAGGAGTTGGGAGTGAGTTTTGTTATGATTCCAGTAGTCTTAAATCACCAAAGCCCCTGCATTTAGGTAGGTATACACACTCAAAACAGTAGATACCCCAAAACAGGGCAGAATTGAACAATCTGTGTTCTTGTGAGGTTTTCACCTTGTCATGAGTGAGGCCTTCATGGGGCC
Source organism: Daucus carota subsp. sativus (assembly GCF_001625215.2). NCBI lineage: Eukaryota > Viridiplantae > Streptophyta > Magnoliopsida > Apiales > Apiaceae > Daucus > Daucus carota. The sequence continues at coordinate 6,121,763 of NC_030382.2, read as the reverse complement.
TTGGCTTAACTGAGCTTAGTGAACCCTAAGAAAGCCTAACAAACCATTAGAACCCAAATCCTAGTGAGAAAACAGAGTTTTAAATCAGTAAACACAAGGCAGTTGGGAAACAGGGTAGTTTTCAGCAGTGTCAACTTTATGTAATAACCTGGAAAGTTTCAGATGGGGCCTTGGAGTGAAACCAAGTCTGAGAGATAGCCTTAAGAGTTGGGAATCCATGGGAATTGATTTGGTAGGAATGCACTTAGTACACATTAAATTATCTCAGTTAGGATGCAGGTAGTGCAGAGAGGTTGCAACAGAGAACCTCACTGTGCCCTTTGAACATTTTAAACCAATTTGTGTGAGGCCTTTGTATTGTATCAATTGCACAAGTAAGTTTAGAGTCTTAGAAACCTATTAGAAGTAAATTAGAGTGAAGGCCCTAGTTAGAGCATCTTATTTTCACTAAGTAACCGAGAGCAACCTTAGAGAGCCATTGGAGAGTTGTAAGTGCAACTCTTGCATGATTGTCAAGGGTATAAGGGCTGAGTTTTGCAAGCACTTTTAGGATTAAGATAAGGTCAGTATGAGGAGTTTAGAAGTTTAGAAATTAGCCTTTATGTGCTACTTGCTTATGTGTTTAGGAGTTTAAGTATGTAGTATATATATATATAGTTAATAAATCATGCCATGCCATTATGTGACTATGTGAATTAGGTGACTATGTGGAGTATGTGAATACATGATTATGTTAATTGTCTTTCATATGTATAAATGAGCATGTATACCTAAAATTAAGTACGTGTAATGACTCTTATAGCGATAGTTAGCTAATAATAGAGTATTAGGTTACGTAACTAGAGAATAGGCGCGTGTAATATAAATTAGACTTAAAATGCCGTTTAGTGACGAGGTTAATATAATGTGTAGGTTCCGAGGCGAAAGGAAAAGCTCGTACCATCAAGATTGAATAATCTCAGAATCTTGCAAAGGCAAGTTACTACATCCTTAACTTTACAATTGTTGCAAATATATGTGCACCCGTGAACTCATAAATCCTTATGAATATTTAGTTGCGATAATCACCATACCTATTATGTTCGCAAATACCTTGACATAAAAATTCCGATCATACTAGTACCTTCCTTTCAAATATATCCTTACACTTGTACCCAAAATGTTAGATTCCCTATTAAAAACTTCCAATAACACCATGACATGTATACTTTCATAAATACCGAATAACACTTGATAGAATTGACTTTCTTTTGACTTTGGAACTTATCCCCTTAAGTCCAATATGCGTTGACACATTATTAGTGAACTTGAACCCTTTTGCCATATTTCAATAAAAGATGATATAAACCTTTTTCCGGCATCCATGTTATAAATCAAAATGAATTATAAAATGTTTTCTTTAGTGATTTGGACTAGACGCAAGTCCTTTTCACATATTATTAGGCTCACATATAGCCTAGGGATCCCATTATATTTGAGAACCCAGCGCGGTTCGGGATTACTTCGCGGCTGATCACCGGCTGTAATCCGTAGCGTCCTAAAATGAATTTTGATGATGATATGATTATAACATGTTGCCATATTGCCACGATGCCATGATTTCTATACCATGATTATCCATGTGTTTTGCCATGTCCATTCATCATATTATCATGAACCTTAATGAATGCTTTATCATTTATTCTTAAATTTGTTTCGGACACCTTTGATATTATTATGATGCCATGTGTTTAGGACTGTTAGTACTTGCTGAGCGTCTTTGCTCATGTTCTCGTATTTAACCCCTTTTACAGCTAGCAAATATGGTACGCACAAAGCAAACAGCACGTAAATCGACCACTGGCTACGCAGAGAATTGTTTAAGGGCGAAGGTAGCATATATGATATAAGCGGCTTTCGCTATTATGTTTTGTACTAGTTAGATGGGCTGATCCACACTCTGAACTTATAAGATCTTTTGGGACTTTATTTCACCTTTTTGGACTTGTAATTAACTAAAGGTTACCCTTTTGGGATTTAAATTATGTAATCCTAATTTCCGGATTTATTATTTATCTGTCTCTTGTTCATATTATATCAATTCGTGTGTGTGTGTTGGTTTGGGGCGTGACATTTTTGGCATCAGAGCCTAGGTTTAGAGTCCCTGGACAGCCCAATTAGGATCAGAGGGTGTATAAGTATATTATATATCTATATATATCGGGAGTATTATTATGCGTCGTTCGATTTAATCGTATCTAACCCCTTTTATATATATATATATATATTATTGACAGCAACGTGCGCACTCATCTTCGGTCCCGCCGCCTGAACCTATTCCCTTTTCTGTCTATGCTGACTTGAGGCTGGAGCTCGACACTATCCAAGGGAAGTATGACAGGCTCATGGAGCGCATTGAGGAGGTTTATTCGAGTGATCATATCATGGGTGACGGACCTAAGGAGAAGACCATCTCTAGGCTTGAGTCATTGATCCAGGTGGCCACATCCAGGTTGGAGAAGATGCCAGTACACCGTGACCGGTCCAGCCAGCTCACTGTGCAGATGATAGCGGATGAACTTAGGAGCATGGTCAAGATGCTGCGTGAGGACACGACCCCTAACATCCCTAGGACCCGTGAGGAGGAGACCGAGGAGGAGGACGAGGACTAGAGGACGTGACCTTTAGTTGCTTAGGCTGTTTCTTTTATCACTATGATGTTTATTTCTGTTTCTAGACTTTCGTACTATTTTCAGATCTGTACTCGTATTTCGTACTTTGACATTCGTACCTTTCGTTTCGAACCATGTTTTAATTCAGCAATGCACTTTCCTTGATTCCTATATTGCTCTTTAAATTTGCTTATAACCATGCATCATTTCTATTGTTTATATCGAACTGCATACCATGATAATTGTGAATAATCCCGTAACCTTGTATCATTTAAAATTGTATAACTTTTATTTCAGAATATGGCACCTAAAAGAGCTCGAGGAAGACCCACTAATAACCGAGAAAATACGGAAGAAGGAAACCGAAACGCGAACCAGAACCTTGACATAGCACAACTTCTAGAATTGGTACGCCAACAGACAGCCACTATTGCCCAACAACAACAACTTCTTCAACAAATGCAACCACCACAACCACCTCCAGGAAATGTCACCACTTTCAAAACCTTCCAATCCGTAAAACCCCCAGAATTCATAGGAACCCAAGATCCGGTTGAAGCTCATGCTTGGTTAAAAGAGATGGAGAAGGCTTTTGCCTTGACAAATGTTGGAGATAATCAGAAGGTGGAGTATGCTGCTTATTTTCTTAAAGGAGAATCGAACTATTGGTGGGAAACAGCAAAAGCTTTAGAACCCGAAGGAATTATTACTTGGGACAGATTTAAGAGAATGTTTTTGGATAAGTACTTTCCTCGCTATATGCAAACACAAATGGAGATGAAGTTCTTTGAATTAAAACAAGATAATATGACAGTTGGGGAGTATGAGAAGAAGTTCACTGAACTATCTAGATTTATGGGAGAGTATGTTGATTCTGAAGAGAAGAGAGCGAAGAGATTTCAACAAGGACTAAAGCCGTGGTTGAGAAGTCGGGTGGTAGCTTTTGAATTGACTACTTATGCTGAAGTAGTTCAAAAAGCAATGGTAATTGAAGGCGAAAGTGAGCAGAATCAGAAGGAGAAAGGCAACAAAAAGAGAAGATTTGAATCGGGAGAAGAAGGCACAAGTTACAAGGGCCAGAATCAAAAAGTTAATCAAAGGTTTAAACTTCAAAGTGGACCCGGAAACTTCAAGAAGAGAGAATCTGGGAACAAGTCACAAGAAAACAGATTTCAATCGAGTGGACAGAAACCCCTGCAAGGATCAATTCCGGAGTGTAAAGTTTGTAATAAGAAGCATACGGGGATTTGCAACAAGGCGAACGTAGTTTGTTACAAGTGTCATGCAAAAGGCCACTATGCTCATGAATGTAAGAATCAGAAGGCCAATGTCACGTGCTACAAGTGTGGTAGAGTGGGACATGTGTCAAGGGAATGCAAAGGAGCGGTTAACAATCAATTGCTACAAATGACTGCTATGCCGTATCCGATGAATCAAGCAACTCCTATGCCAGCACCATCATTTCCAATGCCTTTCAATCAACCTCAAATGGCATCATCCTCATCTCATCCAGCTTTGACCTATCCGGCACAAGCAAGGACTTTCAACATGAATGTAAAGGATGCAATTCAAAGTTCTGATGTAGTTTCAGGTACGCTTTCTGTGAACGCTGCTAGTGCTAAAGTATTGATTGACTCGGGAGCTACAAGGTCATTTATTTCGAAGTCTTTTGTTGATAAGTGGAATTGTGAAACCCAATTGATGCAGGAACCCCTATCTGTTGTCTTAGCTAATAAAGATAGAATATCTGTAGAACATGTGTTCCCCCATTGTACAATAGTGATAGCCGGACACGTTTTTCCTGCGAGTCTTATTCCTTTCCAGTTAGGCGAATTCGACGTGATATTAGGGATGGATTGGTTGACAAGCTTCAATGCTCAAATAGATTGCAAGAATAAAAGGGTGGTATTGAGTTCACCACAAGGCAAGAAGGTAACATTCAAGGGTCAAAGGCAAACTCAAAGATTTCTTACTTCGATGCAAGCAAAGAAGATGATTCGGAAGGGATGCGAGGCGTATTTGGCATATGTAATTGATAAGAGTAAAGAAGTTTCTAGCCCTGAAGACATTCCAGTAGTAAGAGATTTTATAGATGTGTTTCCCGAAGAACTTCCTGGCTTACCCCCGGACCGACAAATCGAGTTTACAATAGAACTTGCACCCGGCACCGAACCTGTTTCGAAGGCTCCTTATAGAATGGCTCCGTCAGAGATGAAGGAATTGGCGAAGCAAATACAAGAGCTATTAGACAAGGGATTTATACGGCCAAGTGTTTCACCTTGGGGCGCACCGGTCTTGTTTGTGAAGAAGAAAGACGGGAGTATGAGACTTTGTATAGATTATCGAGAATTGAACAAATTGACGATTAAGAATAGGTACCCTTTGCCTAGAATTGATGATCTGTTTGACCAACTCAAGGGAGCTTCTTGTTTTTCGAAAATTGATCTACGGTCGGGATACCACCAATTGAAGATTAAGGCTGAAGACATACCGAAGACAGCTTTTCGAACACGATACGGACATTACGAATTCCTTGTTATGGCTTTTGGATTGACAAACGCACCGGCTGCTTTCATGGACTTAATGAATCGGGTATTCAAGGAATATTTAGATAAATTCGTCATAGTTTTCATCGATGATATTTTGGTGTATTCAAAGACGGAAGCTGATCACGAAGAACATTTGAGAAGAGTGTTGGAAGTGTTGCGAAAGGAGAGATTGTATGCCAAATTCTCGAAATGTGAGTTTTGGTTGACGGAAGTAAGATTTCTAGGACATATTGTTGGAAGTGAGGGGATTAGAGTGGACCCCGAAAAGATTGAGGCTGTGATGAATTGGGAGAGACCAAAGACGCCAACAGAAGTGAGGAGTTTCATGGGATTAGCAGGATATTACCGAAGGTTTGTGAAAGATTTTTCGAAGATTGCCGTACCATTGACCAAATTAACAAGGAAGAATGAGAAGTTTGAATGGACGGGGAAGTGTGAAAGTAGTTTTCAAGAGTTGAAGCAAAGACTAGTAACTGCACCGGTTTTAGCATTACCCGATGACAAGGGAGATTTTGTGATATACAGTGACGCCTCTTACAAAGGACTTGGATGTGTGTTGATGCAACATGGAAAAGTAATAGCGTACGCTTCGAGACAACTTAAGCCACATGAACAGAAGTACCCAACTCATGATTTAGAATTGGCTGCGATAGTTTTTGCTTGAAATTGTGGAGACACTACTTGTACGGGAGAAATGTGAGATATATACAGATCATAAGAGCCTGAAGTACCTTTTCACTCAAAAAGAGCTAAATATGAGACAGCGCCGATGGTTGGAGTTGATCAAAGACTATGATTGTTCGATACAATATCATCCTGGGAAGGCCAACGTGGTAGCGGACGCATTAAGCAGAAAAGAGAAGTTAAATGTGATTTCAATGCCAAAGGAGTTGTCAAATGAAATTGAGAAGTTGCAATTAGAGTTTTGTGAACTTGGAGGGGCAGAAGAAATGTGTTATGCCATTACCTTTAAACCAACTCTGTTAGAGAAGATAAAGAAATATCAGACGAAGTGATAACTCGAGAAGATAATCAGTTGACGGGAGAAGAAATTTGTACACAGAAAGATGAGCAAGGTGTGTTAAGATTTTCATCAAGAATTTGGATTCCGAATGTGACTGAATTGAAGAATGAAATTTTGCAAGAAGCACACAACTCTAGATTTTCGATTCACCCGGAAGCACCAAGATGTACCAAGACTTAAAGAAGAATTTCTGGTGGCCGAACATGAAAAGAGAAATTGCAGAATGGACTTCAAAATGTGATACATGCCAAAGGGTAAAAGCCGAACATCAGAGACCGAGTGGTCTGATTCAGCCATTGAAGATTCCAGAATGGAAGTGGGAAAATATTGCCATGGACTTTGTAGTAGGATTACCTCGAACGCGTTCTGGACACGATGCAATTTGGGTAATAGTTGACCGTCTTACGAAATCGGCACATTTTCTTCCAATTAATGAGAAATCTTCTTTAGACAGACTAGTTCATATGTATGTACGCGAAATCGTGTTAAGACATGGTGTACCTATATCAATAGTTTCAGATCGGGACCCACGATTCAATTCGAGATTTTGGAGGCAATTTCAAGAACATTTAGGGACGAAGTTGAACATGAGCACGGCATATCATCCACAAACTGACGGCCAAAGCGAACGAACAATCCAAACCATTGAAGATATGTTGCGAAGCTGTGCCATTGACTTTTCGGGAAGTTGGGACGAACATTTACCCCTTGTGGAGTTTTCATACAATAATAGTTACCATTCCAGCATTGGCATGCCACCATACGAAGCTTTATATGGACGGAAATGCAGAACACCGACGAATTGGGATGAAGTTGGAGAAGGGAAGGTTTTAGGACCTGAATTGGTACAACAAATGAAGGACACCATCACAGTAATCAAGAAGAGACTAATTGCTGCACAAGACAGACAAAGGAAGTACGCGGACCCCGCTCGAAAAGATGTGAAGTTTGAAATTGGGGAAGCTGTATTGCTAAAAATATCACCGTGGAAGGGTTTGACCAGATTTGGTAAGAAAGGAAAACTAGCACCAAGATACATTGGACCTTTGAAGTCTTGAACCAAGTTGGAAAAGTTGCCTACGAGTTAGCATTGCCACCACAATATCAGTACGTGCATAATGTGTTTCATGTCTCATTACTCAAGAAGTATAATCCGGACGCCAATCATGTGATAGAAAGTGAACCAGTGGAGATCCAGACTGATTTATCATATGAAGAACATCCCGTACAAATACTAGATCGGCAAGAAAGAAAACTTAGGAAGAAATCAGTAAGCTTGGTAAAAGTGTTGTGGAGGAATCCAAGGGTAGAAGAAGCCACTTGGGAGCTAGAGTCTGATATGCGGAATCGGTATCCTCAATTATTCTCCTAGATTCTGAGGACAGAATCCTATAAGGGGGAGAGGATGTAACAACCGGTAATTTTGAACTTCTTCATAAGCACGATACTTATATTCTATGTTATTATGTCGATACGTGGAATTGTTATATAAGAGTGTATATATATATATTCTCTTGTTATGTGGTATTGCAAGTATCACTAATATAACTTTTATGCGATATAATTTCTACGCGATATATTTTGTACGCGAGTAAGATTTCTTGTTACGCGATTTAGTGATAATTGGGATTTATACATGACTTGATGGCATAATAGATTATATTTCGTGTATAAATAGTCGTATGCGAGAAATTTAGCTACGCGATTAATTATCTTGCACGATTCGATGTTAATTTAATAGTTGCGGCTACGCGATTTAATAATAGTAGAGATTATCGTAAATAGTGGTAAATTGTAATGCGAGCGATTACGTGATATGATATACATATATAATTGTAGTGGAAAGTCGTTTTGTTGTGAATTATATGTGTATTATTGTGTGTAAATTCTTTTTATACATAGATTATATATTAGAGTGTAATACTTGAAAATGCTTTTAAAATATTTCTTTGTCCAAAATTTTTGATCATGATTTTGTTAAACTTGTAAAAATCTCATAGTATTTATAGTATTAATTTGATGATTTATGGAATTGTAGTTTATTTATTAAAATCCATTCATTTTATTCATACTTTTAGTAATTATAAGATTACACTAGTACCCTTGCATGCATTTTGGTAGAGAATAGAGTCCAAGGGCATGACCGACTATTCACACCATTTGACTCTTGTAATTACCACTAAAACCTTGCATGCATTCTCACCTAAAGCCACTAGAAGGATAGAATTGTAACTACCCAAATCCACTCACTTCTAGTCTAGTCAAAAGCACAAGACTTCATCATTTCCTACACCACACTACACACAAAATCAAACCCACCAAACTCTCCTCCCTCTCTCTCATTTCAGCTGAGTAGAAACCCCCTCCCAAACCCTTAAAATTTTCTCTTCATAACCTCATATACACACATATTTTGCAACTCATCCAAGAGAGAAAAATCATCTCCTAGTCACAAGCTTCCATTTAAGGTTAGTTTGAGTACTTGCATGTCATCAAGCCAAGAGTTTTTCGACTTTGGTTCTCATGGACCTAGAGTTGAACTCATTGTGGCTTAAATACTTGGACAAGGAGTGGTCTTGAGGGAGTGTATCACCCCCATTTGTCAAGCCATAACCTTGGTTCAAGCCCTCGGCAATGACTCCCAAGGAGCCGAAGGGAATCCATTGATTTGGATGATTTTGTGGATGGAATGAGATGTTTTCTTGCTGGGATCTTTGAGTTTCGTCTTTACAAGATTGTTTTACAAAGTTTTTAAACATTGCATGTCAAGATCTTGCCAAGAAAGTTAGAGTTTATAAGTGCATGTCATGATTTTCATAGTATAAAGTGTATGCTGATTTGGTCACTTTTAAACTGGTTTTTGATCATTGCATGCCTCGGTTTTTGCCATAAAATGCTAGTATAATATGTGCCATGATTAGTCATGTTCAGTTTTGATGTATTATGTGATTTTATATGGAGTATTAGATCGAAATCATGCTTAGAAATGCTGAAAACCAATCTGCTCTGCTCTGCTGTGATTTTGGCTTCGGTAATGTGATTTTTGAGGCTTGATTTGTGTTGTAATTCTTGTATAAGGCTATACAATAGTGGTATATGATTATAGACTAGAGTTGTTGGCTTGGTTGTTGTTGAATGGTGTAAGATGGGTGATAAGGTGGAAGGAGGCACACACTAGCACTGGACAGATTTTTGCACATAGAAACTAGGAGTTTGGTGTTGAGTTGGTTGGGTTTTGCTGGTCCCAAGTGTCCAGGAGTTGGGAGTGAGTTTTGTTATGATTCCAGTAGTCTTAAATCACCAAAGCCCCTGCATTTAGGTAGGTATACACACTCAAAACAGTAGATACCCCAAAACAGGGCAGAATTGAACAATCTGTGTTCTTGTGAGGTTTTCACCTTGTCATGAGTGAGGCCTTCATGGGGCCTTGGCTTAACTGAGCTTAGTGAACCCTAAGAAAGCCTAACAAACCATTAGAACCCAAATCCTAGTGAGAAAACAGAGTTTTAAATCAGTAACACAAGCAGTTGGGAAACAGGGTAGTTTTCAGCAGTGTCAACTTTATGTAATAACCTGGAAAGTTTCAGATGGGCCTTGGAGTGAAACCAAGTCTGAGAGATAGCCTTAAGAGTTGGGAATCCATGGGAATTGATTTGGTAGGAATGCCTTTAGTACACATTAAATTATCTCAGTTAGGATGCAGGTAGTGCAGAGAGGTTGCAACAGAGAACCTCACTGTGCCCTTTGAACATTTTAACCAATTTGTGTGAGGCCCTTTGTATTGTATCAATTGCACAAGTAAGTTTAGAGTCTTAGAACCTATTAGAAGTAATTAGAGTGAAGGCCCTAGTTAGAGCATCTTATTTCACTAAGTAACCGAGAGCAACCTTAGAGAGCCATTGGAGAGTGTAAGTGCAACTCTTGCATGATTGTCAAGGGTATAAGGGCTGAGTTTTGCAAGCACTTTTAGGATTAAGATAAGGTCAGTATGAGGAGTTTAGAAGTTTAGAAATTAGCCTTTATGTGCTACTTGCTTATGTGTTTAGGAGTTAAGTATGTAGTATATATATATATATGAATAAAATCATGCCATGCCATTATGTGACTATGTGAATAGGTGACTATGTGGAGTATGTGATACATGATTATGTTAATTGTCTTTCATATGTATAAATGAGCATGTATACCTAAAATTAAGTACGTGTAATGACTCTTATAGCGATAGTTAGCTAATAATAGAGTATTAGTTACGTAACTAGAGAATAGGCGCGTGGTATATAAATTAGACTTAAAATGCCGTTTAGTGACGAGGTTAATATAATGTGTAGGTTCCGAGGCGAAAGGAAAAGCTCGTACCATCAAGATTGAATAATCTCAGAATCTTGCAAAGGCAAGTTACTACATCCTTAACTTTACAATTGTTGCAAATATATGTGCACCCGTGAACTCATAAATCGTTATGAATATTTAGTTGCGATAACCCATACCTATTATGTTCGCCAAATACCTTGACATAAAAATTCCGACATACTCACTACACCATATATGGCCTACCGCAATGGTATAAACGTGAGTGTTGCAAAATTATGTTTGCATTAAAGTCACTAATCCATACCTACCGCAACGATAACCATTCATGTCCGTTCGATGTTGCAATAGCCGAATATATGGGTTGCATAGAGTGTCAGTATAATATTATTTATAATATGACAATAAATTTTACATAAAATAAAGCTCAAATAAGTTTAAATGGATAAATTGGAAAAAGTAATATATTAAACATAAAAACACTAAATTTTGGAATACAAATTTATTTTTTTATCATCTCTTTAACATAATTAATTATATTAAAAGAAATAATTTGAAATTAATTAATTATGAATAAAATAATAATCTGTAATTGAATTATATTTTTAAACATATAATATTTATATTTTTAAATAATTAAGAAATTGAAAATAAAATGAATTATTAAAACAAAATAAAATTTGATATGTTGTGTGCTCAAAAGCAGCGGCAAACTTTCCCCCCTGTTTTCATTTGAGTGAGTTAGTCATTCAGCACAGAACAAAAACAAACTCTACACACTCACACTGCGCCTTCGTTGAAACATCCTTCGGCTGCTAAAACTCAACCTCTCCATCAAATACACCATCTCCGCTGCTCAAACTCACCGGTGATTAGGTAAAATGTCGGGACCTCTCCCCTCAAAATCAACTCTTAATTAATAGGGTTTGGAATCAGGCCTTCAATCGGGAGTTCAATTGAGAGCTTCTTCATTCCGCGGAATTAGGGTTTCCGATTTATCATTCCTATCCTACATTTTGTTTTTCATTTTGCTTTTCACTTAATGTTCTTAATTTTGTGTCTTTTGTGTTTCTCAGGGTTTCAATGTGAATTGGGGGCTTCACTGGAACTAGGGCTTCAACAGTGTTTTTAATTTAATTGCAACTTCGATTTGCTTAGATATAAGGTACAATCCGCGGTTATCCTCTACTTTTAACTTTAAATGTTGCTTTGTTTCAGATTTTTATATATAAATGCAATGTTTATCTTTGTATCTTTGTTGTGATTTGTGGTCTGTGTTATGTTTACCCATCTCTCTGTCTCTCCCTGTGTCCCCCTCTGTCTCCCTCTCCCTCTCTCTCTCCCCTTGTTTGTGATGATAGATTGAGTATGTTTATGTTTATGTTTGTTGGTAATAGATTGTATGAGTTTGGGGTTGGTTGGTTTTGTGATGTCAGTATTTTTGTGGTGTGTGTGTGAGAAAAGAGAGAGGAGGGGAGGGGAGCGAGTGAGACAGAGAGGATAGAATTTTGGACCTTTTTTAATAAGAACTGGTCACTGTTTATGAGTGCGAGAGAGGAGAAGGAGAGAGGGGGGATGTTATGATTGTTAATTTGTGGCTAGTTATTTCTGTTTTGTGTTATCGAACTGAAATTTTTGGTTGTTGCATTGGTCTGGATTATAGTTATGTTTAAAATTTGAGTTCATAATCTTGTCTATCTTTACATTACGAAGCCTGCTTTGTCGATTCGAATCCAATTATGATTTACATGCTTAAATCAGGATATGTATTATGTTTGCAACCATATGTAAGTTTACATACAGATCTCTTTCTTGTGCCCCAATATTTCTCTTTCTTGTTCAATGGAGTGACTGTCACCTGCTGGTGCACTTGGATTGCTCAGGATTCTAATTTATAAGGTTGTTTACTAGATTTCTGCATCTATTCTATAAAATTATGATGTCTTCTGAAGCATATGAAGTATCATTGGTATGTACAGGCATATGAGAGAGCAAGACGTCTATGTATGTCCAGGAGCGAAAGCTAGCATAAGAGATTTTTATGGTTAGTAAGCCTTGGAAAAGGATATTAGAACTGTTTTTTTTATGGTCAGTAAGAATGTGTTAGGTTGCTAAAAACAAGCAAAAGAAGAACAAGAGCAGAGAATCCATGACGCTTTAACCAGGAAAATTTATGAAATGGGAAAACCACAATATATAAGCTTGAAAGTGAGCTTCTAGGCTCCAAAACCAGGTCTAGAAGTTAAAGATAATGATCCTATTTGTATTAATCCTGGTGTTCATCTGAAGCTGGTGTTTTTATTATTTGGGTGCAGGTTTGCCTGCCCCTTTTCTTCTCATATGTCTTGCTATCTACACATGAAAAAGAATCAGTGACTATCTCATATTTTCTACGCCTTTGTTGTTTTCATGTTCTCTTTCATGGTTAATGCGAATGAGTACATGAAATTTATTTTGCAGAGAATGATAGACAGAAGACCAAAGTACCTCGGCTTTTAAAATATTTGTTCCAAGTATATTGATTGTGATATTAATTAAGTATTTACCTATTGCTTTTGTTTCTCCATCCAGCAAAATATACAATTTGTTTGATGTTGTGGTCCATGCTTTATGAAGATTATGTGGAAATGGCTCAGGATTTCACCGGCTTGAGTTTCTTGCTAGTGGAACAGATGACTCCTATTGCCACAGCCTTGGAATCACATATCATGCACTTCATTTATGTATGGAGAAGGGGTGTATTTTGAGAAAAGGCTAGAGAGCACAGGCTATTGTTGTGACTTTTAGTTGGTGTTTTGTGAATTGTTAGGTATTTGATTTGGTTGGATTTGTTATTATGAAAATGTTGTAAGAAAGAATAGTTTATTGGGATGTTTAATATATAAAGAGTATATTTTCAATTTCCTTTAGGATAATGTTGCAAACATGGGACTAGCAAACAGGTGTCCAAGGGTAATGAAGATTGTAGATAGGATTGGGGCTTGGTTTGTTGTGGTGTGTGGGTTTGGAGGGTGTTAAGGGGGAAGGAGCACACACCAGACACCATGGCAGAATTTTTGCAAATTTGCAACCTTAGAAACCATGAGAAATAGATTGTCATGCTTAGGCCCTCATAGGCCCAAGTCCGCCTGGAGTGGGGACTTGATGTATACAAGTCTCCAGTAAGCCATAAAGTCCATAAAACCTCATTTACATAGATGCACACACACATCTTTGAGTATAGGGCAAACAGGGACCTTGAGATTTATTGTGTCCTTAAGTGGTTAACACCTTGTCAATGAGTGAGGCCCCTCATGGGGCCTTGAATTTAGATGAACTTAGGAGAGTAAGTAGAACTATTTGAGTCAAACTGGGATTGGTGTAGTGAGTGAGTTTAGTGAGTCTCAAGTTGTTTAAGTTCAATGGCAAGTCACGCACAGCAGGGCAGGGTGCTCTGTGCCAACTTTGTTTGAGGCCCAAAGGAGGCCTGAGCAAAGGCCTTAGTGTCATATCCAAGTGACAAACTTATATTTAAGTTAAGTACCCAGTAGAATCACAATTTCACCAAGGCACATAGTGGAAACCTTGTTTTTTTGCCAAAAACCCCAGAGGTGCCAAACTGCCAAGGCAGAATGGTCCACTTTGGCAAACTAGTTTTTAAGAACCTATATGGCAAGCCTTTGAGTGCATAAATAACCACCTTCATAATATTGTTTAAGATTGTTGTCAACCTTAGAAATTGGTTTTGGAGTCAATACCGTAGGTGGAGATGCCCTCATTTGTCCACGAAAGAAACACAATGTCACACATGGAGTCCACATTCTAGTACACGTAGGGTGCTTGCATTTTAGTGTGTATCAGTGAGGCCTTGACCTCTATTGAGTCCATGAGTTAAGTTTTTAAGTCATATTAGAGAGTGCAAGTTAGTTAAGTCAATTCAACTTAGTGTCGATGGCATTCTGTTTACCAAGCACCCAAGTGTCGCCAAGTTAAGCATACTAGTGAGTCACTTAGGGTGCACTTCACTTGTAGGCTTGGTAGTGGGGCACAAGTGTGCCTTACTATTATTGTTTATTTGAAGGTCATTAGAGTATGGTTAGGAGGTATTGGTCTTAGACCTTATGTGCTACTTGATTAAATGCTTAATTGACTGGGAATCATTAGAAGATATTAAGTAAGTAAGTTAAGTAACTAAAATGCCATGCTTACTTGTTATGGTGCATTACTTGATGATTATGTGACTCTTGTTTGTAATTAAGTTTTAAGTGTATATTTAATATATATGTTATATATTTATTTATATATATATGTATATACATGTATACGCGAAAGGGGTAGTGTAGTGACCGAGATACTACTAATTTAGGTGCAAGTAGGAGGCCAGGCAAGGAACCCCTAGAAGCATTCTATAACAAGAGTGCAGTAAGCTTTATCCCAGGCAAGTGAAACCCTTCCTTTATACTTGTTTTACAATTGTATACCCTGTGAATGTTGAATTACTGTTATTTAGGGATTGAATTTTTGTTTTTTTTTTTTTGCCGTTATTCCCCTCCATTATACAATCACTTTGGATTCCAATAATACCCTGACCTTGAATGATTACCGTTTTCATATGTGGATTACCGCTACACCCACATGATGATACTTCAATAGTCCTTGATGAATAAGGAGAAAATTGATACCCCCATTAACCTGAAATTATCTCTTGTGGGAACCCTATCTTAATAACAGTTCCTAATTTAGAAAGATCACTTGTAATTTGAAAACAAACAGAAACCCCTTGCTTATAACTTGTCTTTGATCAAGACACCTTTTCGGAAACGATTTGATTTGAAACTGACCTTAAAGGAATTGGATAATAATTTTTTATTAAGCTAGGCGCCAGTCAATTAGTGCAGGGCATCAGTAGCGAGCGGGGAGCCTGATGTCTGTTTATGAGCCAATGTGTGCCGAGGATCCTCCCTGGTTTGAATCACTTTATGTGGTTCGGAGCTTGGTGTGGGCTGATCACCCCTCAATGCTCGTAGCGCTGTGTGGTTTTCCAATTCCATAAATTGATATCCCACATTTGCACCTTAACTTGTGTTCATACCTTGTGAGATCTGTTTGATGTGGTTTTTTGCACTGATTATCTTGCATATGTGAACTGTTTTTATATAGAACGGTTTTCACTTGTTTGAGCTTTTATGCTCAGATATATATTGGTGTTGTTATACCCTTCAGTGAACACCGAGAATGGCCCGTTCAAGCAGACCGCACGTAAATCCACCGCAAGGCAACGGGATTGCTTACCGACGGAGGATTGGAGCAGGTTGGGAACTCGTAGTTCCCTAGTGTAAATTTCTTCTAATCTTTTGGGATTTAAAACTGTAAGTATAACTAGACTTGATTTGGATTTCGATTTGGGTTGTAATTGGGTAACCGCCTATAATATTTGACTTATATATATTACAAGTATTAGTATGTCATTGTGGGTGATATATTAAAATTTTCGTGTTTTTTAATTGCCAAACTATGTGAAGGTGACATCGTTTATCATTACATGCTTTCGTATGTCCGTTATAATGTATTTTTTAAATAGGACTTTGGGCGATAATTTCTCGCTAACGCGAGTAAATAATAATTACTAGTTGCGACGGTTTTGGCTTTTTAAATTAATAATTGAATCGTTGCACGTTATCCCCGATTAAATAATAATAGGAGATATATGCGATTTTAGTGATATTTGAATAAATTGCGAGTAGCCGAGAAAGCTTTAACTTGTAAAATAGCGTCATGCATAGTTATTTTCTCGAGATTTTACATGTATGATATTCGTGTTTTATATTTTATGTGAAAGGTGATATTAGAGCTCTACTTGTAATATTTTCTTTTTAAAATTCATTCCTTGTCCAAAATGGTGAAAACTATGTTATTAATGCTAAAATCCATATTATTTGTGATAATTAATTTCGATTTAAAATATCATTTGCACTTATTTACTAAAACTCATTCTTTAATTAATACTCCTTTTTAATCACACTTTTATTAATTATCAAAAGACGACATTAACCCTTGCATGCATTTTACACTAACATTGGAAGAAGGGATAAGCTAGTCTTCTAACACTCCCTACCAGTTAGTTGGTCAAAGTCAAAACACTAGAAAACCAACTAACACATGCTTCCAACTTCACAATGATCATATACAACCACAAACACACAACCCACTCTCTCATCTCTCCTTCTCTCGGCTCCCTCAACCCTATCTCTCGCTGAACCAAAAACCCTCCCCGCTCTCCACACATTCCCCTCTCTCCACATTTTCTTTCATATCTCTTTCATTTCAAGCTTTTGGAGCCAAGACGTTCACTCTCTAAGCTTGCAATCTTCACTTGAGGTTAGAAACTTTTGTTGCATGGAGTTGGAGCCGAAATGGGGGCTTTGATCCTTATGGATGTAGATCACCATTTTGGCGGTTTCACTAAATGATATCTTGATGTGTTTTTGGGTAAGGTTTCATACCTCATTTTGGGGCCAATACACCGTGAATTCAGCACATTCCGCATGACGTCCAATGAGGAGCCGAATGTATACATATATATATGTGGAGAGGATTGATTTTGAAGAAATTCATGATTTGAGTTTGTTTCTTTTATATTCGAAAGGTTGAGGATTTTTTGCTGAAGTTTTGGTGGATTCAGTCCTTGAAATGTCTATTATTGTGATGATATAGGCATGAATTAGAGCGTGTAGAAATGTTGCTATGATGCATGTTGAAGCGAGTGAAATGCCAGACTTTGAGTTTTTTGGATGAGATTTTTGATGTAAGCATGTACAACCGGTATTTTGAACTTCTTCATAGCACGATACGTATATTCTATGGTTATTAATGTCATACGTGGAGTTGTTATATAAGAAGTGTAAAAAAAAAAAAAAAAAAATATATATATATTCCGCTGTTATGTGGTATTGGCAAGTAATCACTAATATACTTTTAAATGCGATATAATTCTACGCGATTATTTTTGTACGCGAAGTAAGATTGCTGTGTACGCGATTTAGTGTAATTGAGAAATTTATAGAATCATGACTTGATGGCATAATTAGATTAATATTTCGGGTATAAATAGTCACCGTATGCGAGAAATTTAGCTACGCGATTAAATTATCATCTGGCACGATTCGATTTTAATTTAAATAGTTTGCGGCTAGCGATTTATAATAGTAGAGAGTAGCGTAATAGTGGTAAAATTGTAATGCGAGCGATTACGTGATATGATATACATAATATAATTGTAGTGGAAAGTCGTTTGTTGTGAATTATTATGTGGATTTGATTGTGGTAAGTCTTTTTATACATAGATTATATATTTGAGTGTTACTTGAAAATGCTTTTAAAATATTTCTTGTGTCCAAAATTTTTTGATAATGATTTTGTTAAACCTTGTTAAAATCTCATATAGTTAATAGTATGAATTTGATGATTTATGGAAGTGTAGTTTATTTATTTAAAATCCATTCATTTTATTTCCTAGTTATAGTAATTATAAGATTACACTAGTACCCTTGCATGCATTTTGGTAGAGAATAGAGTCAAAGGGCATGCCGACTTATTCACAACATTTGACTTCTTGTATTAACCACTAAAACTTGCATGCATTCTCACTAAAGCCCTAGAAGGATAGAATTGTACGACCCAATCACTCACTCTAGTCTAGTCAAAGCACAAGACTTCAGTCATCATTTCCTACAGCACACTACACACAAAAGCAAACAACCAAACTCTCGTCCGCTCATCTCATTTCAGGGAGTAGAAACCCCCCTCCACAAACCCTTAAAATTTTCTCTTCATACCTCATATACACACATATTTTGCAACTCATCCAAGAGAGAAAAATCATCTCTAGTCCAAGCTTCCATTTAAGGTTAGTTTGAGGTACTTGCAAATGTCAGCAAGCCCCCCCAGAGTTGGCGACGTTGTTCTCATGGACCTAGAGTTTGAATCATTGTGGCTTAAATCTTTGAACAAGGAGTGGTCTTGGAGGGAATGTATAACCCACATTTGTCAAGCCATAACCGGGGTTCCAAGCCCTCGGCAAGGACTCCAAGGAGCGAGGGAAGCCATTGATTTGGATGATTTTTGTGGATGAATGAGATGTGTTTCTTGCTGGGATCTTGAGTTTCAGTCTTTACAAGATTGTTTTACAAGTTTTAACTTGCATGTCAGAGCTGGCCAAGAAAGGTTAGAGGTTTATAAGTGCATGTAATGATTTTTCCATAGGTATAAAGTGTATGCTGAGTTTGGTCACTTTTTTAAAACTGGTTTTTGATCATTGCCATGCTTCGGTTTTTGCCATAAAATGCTAGTTATAATATGTGCCAAATGAATTAGTCATGTGCAGTTTTGATGTAATTATGTGGATTTATATGGAGTAAGTAGATGCGAATCATGCTTAGGAAATGGCTGAAAACAATCTGCTTCTGCGCTGCTCTGCTGTGATGTTTGGCTTCGGTAAGGGGATTTTTGGGAGGCTTGATTTGTGTTGTAATTTCTTGTATAAGGCTATACAGAGTGTATATAGATGAAAGACTAGAGTTGTTGGCTTGGTTGTTGTTGAATGGTGTGTAAGAATGGGTGATAAGGTGGAAGGAGGCACACACTAAGCACTGGACAGATTTTTGCACATAGAAACGAGGAGTTTTGGTGTTGATTTGGTTGGGTTTTGCGGGTCCCAAGTGTCCAGGAGTTGGGAGTGGAGTTTTGTTATGATTCAAGTAGGCTTAAATCACCCAAAGCCCCTGATGTTTAGGAGGTATACACACTCAAAACAGTAGATAACCCCAAAACAGGGCAGAATTGAACAATATGTGTTCGTTGTGAGGTTTTTCTCCACCTTGTCATGAGTGAGGGCCTTCATGGGGCCTTGGCTTAACTGAGCTTAGTGAACCCTAAGAAAGCCTAACAAACCATTAGAACCCAAATCCTAGTGAGAACACAGAGTTTTAAATCAGTAAACACAGAGGAGTTGGGAAACGGGTAGTTTTCCAGCAGTGTCAACTTTTTAATAACACTGGAAAGTTTCAGATGGGGCCATTGGAGAGTGAAACCAAGTCTGAAGTAGCCTTAAGATTTGGGATCCAGGGGAATTGATTTGGTAGGAATGCAACTTAGTACAACATTAAATTATCTCAGTTTAGGATGCAGGTAGTGCAGAGAGTTGCAACAGAGAACCTCACTGTGCCCTTTGAACATGTTAAAACCATTTGTGTGAGGCATTTGTATTGTATAATTGCCAAGTAAGAGTTTGAGTCTTAGAACCATTAGAAGTAAATTAGAGTGAAGGCCCTAGTTGAGCATCGTATTTTCACTAAGTAACCGAGAGCAACCTTAGAGAGCCATGGGAGAGTTGTAAGTGCAACTCTTGCATGATTGTCAAGGGTATAAGGGATGAGTTTTGCAGCACTTTAGATTAAGATAAGGTCAGTTGAGGAGTTTTAGAAGTTTAGAAATTAGCCTTTATGTGCTACTTGCCTAGGTGGTTTTAGGAAGTTTAAGTATGTAGTAGATATATATTAGTTAATAATCATGCCAATTGCCATTAATGTGACTATGTGGATTTAGGGACTATGTGGGGTAAAGGTGGAATACAGGGAATTAGGTTAATTGTCTTTCATAGGTATAAATGAGCATGTATAAACCTAAAATTAAGTACGTGGTAATGACTCGTAGAGCGATGTTAGCTAATAATAGAGTATTAGGTGACAGTAACTAGAGAATAGCGCGTGTAATAAAAAAAAAAAATGATTAAAATTAGACTTAAAAATGCCGTTTTAGTGACGAGGTGAATATAATGTGTAGGTTCCGAGGCGAAAGGAAAATCTCGTACCATCAAGATTGAAATAATCTCAGAAGCTTGCAAAGGCAAGTTACTCTCCTTAAACGTTTACAATTGTTGCAAATATATGTGGCACCCCGTGAACTCATAAATCCTATGAATATTTAGTTTGCGATAAATCACCATACCTTTATGTGTCGCAATACCGCTTGACATAAAAATTCCGATCATACTAGTAAATTCCCCTTTCAAATATAATCCTTACACTTTACACGTGTACCCAAAAGGTTAGATCCCCCTATTAAAAACTTCCAATAACACCATGGACAGGTAGACTTTCAGATACCGAAATAACACTTGATAGAATTTGACTTTCTTTTGACTTTGGAACTTATCCCCTTGAAGTCCAATATGCGTTGACACATTATTAGGGAACTTGAACCATTTTTTTGCCATATTCAATAAAAGATGATATAAAACCTTTTTTTTCCGGTTCCTTTTCCCGGCATCCATGTTAATAAAAATCAAAGAATTACTAAAAGTTTTCTTTAGTGATTTGGACTAACGCAAGTTTCCTTTTCACATATTATTAGGCTCACTATAGCCTAGGGATCCCATTATAGTTGAAGAACCCGCGCTGGTTCGGGATTACTTCGCGGCTGATCAACCACGGCTGTAATCCGTAGCGTCCTCAAATGAATTTGTGATGATGATATGATTATACATGTTGCCATATTGCCACGATCAATGATTGCTATAATACCATGAGTATCCATGTGTTTTGCCATGTCCATTCATCATATTATCATGACCTTACTGAATGCTTTTATCATTTAGTCTTAAATTTGTTTCGACACCTTTGATATTATTATGATGCCATGGTGTTTAGGACGTGTTAGTACTTGCTGAGCGCTTTGCTCATGGTTCCTCGTATTTAACAACGCCTTTTACAGCTAGCAATATGGTACCGGCACAAAGCAAACAGCACGTAAAAACGACCACTGGCGACGCAGAGAATTGGTTTAAGGGCGAAGGTAGCATAGATGATTAGCGCTTTCCGATATGTTTTTGGACTAGTTAGATGGGCTATCCACACTCTGAACTTATAAGATCTTTGTGGGACTTTATTTCACCTTTTGGACGTGTAATTAACTAAAGGTTACCCTTTTGGATTTTTAAATTATGTAATCCTAATTTCCGGATTTTATTATTTATCTGTCTCTTGTTCATAGTATAATATCATTCGTTGTGTGGTGTGTGGTTTGGGGCGTGACATTTGGCAGCATAGCCGAGGGTTAGAGTCCCTGGACAGCCCAATTAGGATCAGAAAGGGTGTATAAGTATATTATATATCTATATAATCGGGAGTATTATTATGCGGTCGGTCGATTTTAATAATCGTATCTAACCCCTTTTATATATATATATATATATTATTGACAGCAACGTGCGCACTCACTTCGGGTCCCAGCCCCGCCTGAACCATTTCCCTTTTCTGTCTATGCTGACTTGAGGCGGAGCTCGACACTATCCAAGGGAAGTATGACAGGCTCATGGAGCGCATTGAGGAGGTTTAATTCGAGTGATTTCATAATCATATCATGGGTGACGGACCGAAGGAGAAGACCATCTCTAGGCTTGAGTCATTGATCCAGGTGGCCACATCCAGTTGGAGAAGATGCCAGTACAACACCGTGACGGTCCAGGCCAGCTCACTGGTGCAGATGATAGCGGATGAACTTAAGGAGGCAGGGTCAGATGCTGCGTGAGGACACGACCCCTACAGCCCTAGGAGGACCCGTGAGGAGGAGAACCGAGGAGGAGACGAGGACTAGGGACGTGACCCTTTTAGTTGCTTAGGCTGTTTCTTTAAGCACTATGAATGTTTATTTCTGTTTCTAGACTTTCGTACTATTTTTCCAGATCTGTACTCGTATTTCGACTTGTGCATTCGTACCGTTCGTTTCGAACCAGGTTTTCATTCAGCATGCACTTTTCCTCCTTGATTCATATATTGCTCGTTAAATTTGCGTATAACCCATGCATCATTCCTATTGTTTATATCGAACGGCATACCATGGATAATTGTGAAATAATCCCCGTAACACCAACCTTGTATCATTTTAAAATTGTAATAACTTTATTTCAGAATATGGCACTAAAAGAGCGCAGAAGACCCACTAATAACCGAGAAAATACAGGAAGAAGGAAACCGAAAACGCGAACCAGAACCTTGACAATAGCACAAACTTCTAGAATTGGTACGCCAAACAGACAGCCACTATTTGCCCAACACAAAACTTCGTCAACAAATGCAACCAACCACAACCAACTCCAGGAAATGTCACCACTTTCAAAACCTTCCAATCCGGAAAACCCCCAGAATTCTAGGAACCCAAGATCCGGTTGAAGCGCATGCTTGGTTAAAGAGATGAGAAGGCTTTTGCCTGACAAATGTTGGAGATAATCAGAAGGTGGAGTATGCTGCCTTATTTTCTTAAGGAGAATCGAACATATTGGTTGGAACAGCAAAAGCTTTTAGAACCCGAAGGAAATTATTAACTTGGGAAAGAGTTAAGAGAATGTTTGTGGATAAGACTTTCCTCGGCTTAAGAAAAGGCAAACAACAAATGAGAGATGAAAGTTTCTTTTTGAATTAAAACAAATAATTAGACGTTGGGGGAGTATGAGAAGAAGTTCACACCACTGAACTATCTAGATTATGGGAGAGTAATGTTGATTCTGAAGAGAAGAGAGGAAGAATGTCAACAAGGACGAAAGCCGGGTTGAGAATCGGGTGGTAGCTTTTGAATTGACTACGTATGCTGAGTAGTTCAAAAAGCAATGGTAATTGAAGTCGAAAGTGAGGCAGAATCATAAGGAGAAAGGCAACAAAAGAGAAGATTTGAATCGGGAGAAGAAGGGCACAAGTTACAAGGGCGATCAAGAAGTTAATCAAGGTTTAAACTTCAAAGTGGACCCGGAAACTTCACAAGAAGAAGAATCGGGAACAAGTCAAAAGAAACAGATTTCAATCGATGGGACATAAAACCCCTGCAAGGATCAATGCCGGAGTGGTAAAGTTTTAATAAGAAGCATACGGGGATTTGCCACAAGCGAACGTATTTGTTTACAAAGTTCATGCAAAAGGCCACTATGCTCATGAATGGTAAGAACAGAAGGCCAAGTGTCACGTCGACAAGTGGTGGTAAGAGTGGGACATGTGTCAAGGGAATGCAAAGGAGCGGTTACAAATCAATTGCTAGCAAATGACGGCTAATGCCCGTATCCGAGGAAGTCAAGCAACTCCGATGCAGCACCATCATTTTCCCCAAGGCCTTCTTTCAATCACCTCAAATTCATCATCCCATCTCATCCAGCTTTGACCTATCCGGCATCAAGCAAGGATTTCACATGAATGTAAAGGATGCATTCAAGTTCTGATGAGATTTCAAGGGACGCTTTCCTGTGAAACGCGCGGCCTAGTGCTGAAGTATTGATTGACTCGGGAGCTACAGGTCATTTATTTCGAAGTACCCTTTTGTTGATAAGTGGAATTGGTTGAACCAATTGATGCAGGAACCCCTATCTGTTGTCTTAGCTAATAAAGAAGAGAATATCTGTAGAACATGTGTTCACCCTGTACAATAGTGATAGCCGGACAACGTTGTTTTCCTGCGAGTCGTATCCTTTCCAGTTAGCGAATTCGACGTGATATTAGGGTGGATTGTGTGACAAGCTCAATGCTCAAATAGATTGCAAGAATAAAAGGGTGGATTGAGTTTCAAACCAACAAGCAAGAGGTAACATTCAGGGTCAAAGGCAAACTAAATCAAAGATTTCTTACTGTCGATGCAAGCAAAGAGATGATTCGGAAGGGATGCGAGGCGTATTTGGCATATGTAATTGATAAGAGTAAAAGAAGTTTCTAGCCATGAAGACAATTCCAGTAGTAAGAGATTTATAGATGTGTTTCCCGAGACTTCCGGGCTTACCCCCGGACCGACAAAATCGAGTTTACAATAGAACTTGCACCCGGCACCCGAACCTGTTCGAAGCCCTTATAGAATGGCTCCGTCAGAGATGAAGGAATTGGCGAAGCAAATACAAGAGCTATTGACAAGGATTTAGACGGCCAAGTGTTCACCTTGGGGCGCACCGGTCTTGTTTTGTGAAAGAAGAAAGACGGGAGTATAAGACTTTGTATGATTAATCGAGAATTGAACAAATTGACACGATTAAGAATAGGTACGCCGTTGCCTAGAATGATGATCTGTTTTGACCAACTCAAGGGAGTCTTCTGTTTTTTGCGAAAATTGATCGACGGTCGGGATACCACCAAATTGAAAGATTAAGGCTGAAGACATACCGAAGACAGCTTTTCGAACCAACGATACGGACATTACGAAATTCCGTGTTATGGCTTTTGGATTGACAAACGCACCGGCGCTGCTTTCATGGACTTAATGATCGGGTATTCAAGGAATATTTAGAGTAAATTCGTCATAGAGTTTTCAATCGATGAATATTTTGGTGTATCAAAGACGGAAGCTGATCACGAAGAACTTTGAGAAGAGTGGTTGGAAGTGTTGCGAAAAGGAGAGAATTGTATGCCAAATTTCTTCGAAATGTGGAGTTTTGGTGAACGAAGTAAGAATTCTAGACAATTGTTGGAAGTGAGGGGATTAGAGGAACCCCGAAAGAGATTAGGCTGTATGAATTTGGGAGAGACCAAAGACGCCACAGAGTGAGGAGTTTTCATGGATGAGCAGGATATTTACCGAAGGTTGTGAAAGATTTTTCGAAGATTGCCGTACGCATTGAACCAATTAACAGAAGAAGAGAAGTTTGAATGGAAACGGGGAAGTGTGAAAGTAGAGTTTTTCAAGAGTTTGAAGCAAAACGAGTAAATGCAAACCGGTTTTGCATTACCCGATGACAAGGAGATTTTGTGATATAACAGTGACGCCTCTTACAAGGACTTGGATGTGTGTTGATGCAACATGGAAAAGTATGCGTACGCTTCGAGACAACTAGCCACATGAACAGAAGTACCCAACTTCATGATTTAGAATTGGCTTGGGATAGTTTTTGCTTTGAAATTGTGGGAGACACTACTTGTACGGGGGAGAAATGTGAGATATAATACAGATCATAAGAGCCTGAAGTACCTTTTCACTCAAAAAGAGCTAAATATGAGACAAGCGCCGATGGTTGGAGTTGATCAAAGACTATGATTGTTCGATACAATATCAATTCTGGGAAGGCCAACGTGGTAGGCTGACGCATTAAGCAGAAAAGAGAAGTTAATGATTTCAAATGCCAAGGAGTGTACAATGAATTGAGAAGTTGCATTAGAGGTTTGTGAACTTGGAGGGGCAGAAGAAATTGTTTTATGCATTACTTTAAAACGCAACTCTGTTAGAGAGAGAAGAATATCAAGACGAAGTGATACGCGAGAAGATAATCAGTTTGACGGGAGAAGAAATTTTGTACACAGAAAGATGAGCAAGGTGTGTTATGAGTTTTCAATCAAGAATTTGGATTCCGAATGTACTGAATTGAAGAATGAAATTTGCAAGAGCAAACAACTCGAGATTTCGATTCACCCCGGGAAGCACCAAATAGGTACCAAGACCTTAAAGAAGATATTTTCTGGTGCCGAAAACATGGAAAAGAGAAATTGCAGAATGGACTTCAAAATGTGATACATGCCAAAGGTAAAAGCGAAATCAGAAGAGACCGAGTGGTCCTGATTCAGCCATTGAAGTTCCAGAATGGAAAGTGGGAAAATATTGCCATGGATGTTTTAGTAGGTTACCGCGAACGCGTTCTGGGACACTATGCAATTTGGGTAATAGTTGACCGTCTTACGGAAATCGGCACATTTTGCTTCCAATTAAATAGAAATGTTCTTTAGACAAAGAATTAGTTCATAGGTTATGTACGCGAAATCCGTGTTAAGACATGGTGTAAACTATATCAATAGTTTCAGATCGGGACCCACGATTCAAATGCGAGATTTTTGGAGCAATTTCAAGAACATTAGGGGAGAAGATTGAACATGAGCACGGCATATCATCCACAACTGACGCCAAAGCGAACGAACAATCCAAAACCATTGAAGATATGTTTGCGAAGCTGTGCCATTGACTTTTCGGTGAAGTTGGGAACGAACAGGTTACCCCTTTGTGGAGTTTTCATCAATAATAGTTTTAACGACCATTCCAGCATTGGCATGCCACCATACGAACTTTATATGGACGAAATGCAGAACACCGAGAATTTTGGATGAAGTGGGATAAGGGAGGTTAGGACCTGATGGGTACAAACAAATGAAGGACACCATGCACAGTAATAGAAGATACTAATGCTGCATCAAGACAGCAAATGAAGTCGCGGACCCCCGCTCGAAAAGATGTGAAGTTTGAAATTGGGAAGCTGTATTGCTAAAAATATCACCGTGGAAGGGTTTGACCCAGATTTGGTAGAAGGAAAACTAGCCCCAAGATACATGGACTTTTGAAGTCCTTTGAACCAAGTTGGAAAAAGTTGCTACGAGTTTAGAAATTGCCACCCACAAATATCAGTACGTGCAGAAGGTGTTTTCATGTCTCATTACTCAAGAAGTATAATCCGGACGCCAATCATGTGATAGAAAGTGAACCAGTGAGAGCCAGACTGATGTAATCAGTGAAGAACATCCCGTACAATAACTAGAGCGGCAAGAAAGAAAACTTAGGAAGAAAATCCAGTAAGCTTGAAAAGTGTTGGAGGAATCCAAGGGTAGAAGAGCCACTTGGAAGCTAAGAGTCTGATATGCGGAATCGGTATGCCTCAATTTGTTTTTCCTCCTAGATTCTGAGACAGAATCCTAGAAGGGGGAGAGGAAATGTAACAACCGGTAATTTTGAACTTCTCTTCTTCATAACACGATACGTATATTCCTATGTTATTAGGTCGATACGTGGGAATTGTTATATAAGAGTGTAATAATATATATAGTCGCTTGTTAGTGGTATTGCAAGTATCACTAATATAACTTTTAATGCGATATAATTTTCTACGCATATATTTTGTACGCGAGTAAGATTTCTTGTTACGCGATTTAGTGATAATGGGATTTAGACATGACTTTGATGGGCATAATTAGATTATATTTCGTGTATACAAGTCTATGCGAGAAATTTAGCGAACGCGATTAAATTATATTGCACGATTCGATTTAAGTTATAGTTGCGGCTACGCGATTTAATAATAGTATAGATTATCGTAAATAGTGGTAAATTTATGCCGAGCGATTACGTTGATAAAAGGAGATAACAATATTATAAATTGGTAGTGGAAAGTCGTTTTGTTGTGAATTATATGTGGTTTATTGTGGTGTAAATTCTTTTTATACATAGATTAATAAAAATTAGAGTGTATACTTGAAAATGCTGTTAAAAAGAGTTCTTTGTCCAAAATTTTGATCATGATTTTGTTAAACTTGTAAAATCTCATAGTATTTATAGTATTAATTTATGATTTAATGGAATTGGTAGTGTGATGTATTAAAATCCATTCATTATTCAGACTTTTAGTAATTTATAAGATTGACACTAGTACCCGGCATGCATTTTGGTAGAGAATAGAGTCCAAGAAAGGGCATGACCGACTATTTCACACCTTTGACTCTTGTATTACCACTAAAACCCTTGCATGCATTCTCACCTAAAGAGCCACTAGAAGGATAGAATTGTACGACCCAAATCCACTCACTTCGAGTCCTAGTCAAAAAGCACAAACTCATCAGTTCCTACACCACACTACACACAAAATCAAACCCACCAAAAACTCTCCCGCCATCTCTCCAGTTCAGCTGAGTAGAAACCCCCTCTCCAAACCCGTAAAATTTTCCCTTCATAACCTCATATACACACAATATTTTGCAACTCATCCAAGAGAGAAAATCATCTCCTAAGGCACGAAGCTTCCATTTAAGGTTAGGTTGAGTACTTGCAGGCATCAAGCCAAGAGTTTTTTCGACTTTGGTTCTCTGGACCTAGAGTTTGACTCATTGGTGGCTTAAAGCGTGGACAGGAGTGGGTCTTGAGGGAGTGTAAATCACCGCCCATTTGTTCAAGCCATAACCATTGGTTTCAAGCCCTCGCAATGACTACCAAGGAGCAGAAGGAATCCCATTGATTTGGATGATTGTGGTGGAGGAATGAGATGTTTCTTTGTGGGATCGTTGAGTTTTCAGTCTTTTACAAGATTGTTTTACAAATTTTAAACATTTGCATGTAAAGATCGGGGGCCAAGAAAGGTAGAGTTTAGAAGTGCTGGTCCAGTGATTGTCATAGTATTAAGTGATGCTGATGGGTCACGTTTTAAACTGGTTTTGTCATTGCATGCCGCGGTTTTTGGGCCATAAAATGCTAGTATAATATGTGCCATGATTAGTCATGTTCAGTTTTGATGTATTATGTGATTTTAGATGGGAGTATTAGATCGAATCATGCTTAAAATGCGAAAACCAAGCTGCTCTGCTCGGCTTTGTGATTTTGTTGGCTTCGGTAATGTGATTTTTTTTGAGGCTTGAGTTGTGGTGTAATTTCCCTTGTATAAGGCCGATAAATGTGGTATATAGATTATAGACTAGCGTTGTTTTTTGGCTTGGTTGTTGTTGAATGGTGTTGAAATGGGTGATAAGGTGGAAGGAGGCACACACTAGCACTGGAACAGATTTTTTGCACATAGAAATAGGAGTTTTTGGTGTTTGATTTGGTTTTGGGTTTTTGGCTGGTCCCAAAGTGTCCAGGAGTTGGGGAGTGGAGTTTTTGGTTATGATTCCCAGTAGGTCCTTAATCACCAAAGCCCCTGCATTTAGGTAGTATACCAATCCAAACAGTAGATACCCCAAAACAGGGCAGAATTGAAAATCTGGTTCTTGTGAAGGTTTTCACCTTGTCTGAGTGAGGCCTTCATGGGGCCTTTGGCTTAACTGAGCTTAGTGAACCCTAAGAAAGCTAACAAACCAATTAGAAACCCAAATCCTAGTGAGAAAACAGAGTGTTTAAAAAAAAATCAGTAAACACAAGGCAGTTGGGGAAACAGGGTAGTTTCAAGCAGTGTCAATTATGTAATAACCGGAAAAGTTTCAGATGGGACTTGGAGTGAAACCAAGTCTGAGAGATAAGCCTTAAGAGTTTTGGGAATCCATGGGAATTGATTTGGTAGGAATGCAACTTGTACCATTAAATTATCCATCATTAGGAATGGCAGGTAGTGAAGGATAGGTTGCAACAGATGAACCTCACTGTGGGTGCCCTTTGAAACATTTAAACCAATTGGTGTGAGCCTTTGTATGGTAACATTGCAGCAAGTAAGTTTAGAGTCTTAGAAACCTATTAGAATAAAATGTAGAGTGAGCCCTAGGTAGAGCAATCTTATTTCACTAAGTAACCGAGAGCAACCTTAGAGAGCCATTGGGAGGTGGAGTGGCACTCTTGCATGATGGTCAAGGGGAGAAGGGCTGAGTTTGGCAAGCACTTTTAGGATTAAGAATAAGGTCAGTATGAGGAGTTTAGAAGTTTAGAAATTAGCCTTTATTGGCTACTTGCTATGTGTTTAGGAGTTTAAGTATGTAGTAATATATATTATAGTGTAATAAATCATGCCAGCCATTATGTGACGATGTGGGAATTAAGGTGAACTATGTGGAGTAATGTATACATGATTATGTTAAGTGTCTTATATGTAGAATGACATGTATACCTAAAATTAAGTACGTGTAGGGACTCGTATAGGCGATAGTTAGCTAATAATAGAGTATTAGGGGGGGGTTACGTAACTAGAGAATAGGCCGTGTAATTAAATTAAGACTTAAAGCCCGTTTTTAGTGACGCGGTAAAATAGAATGTGTAGGTTTCCGAGGCGAAAGAAAAGCTCGTACGCATCAAGATTGAATAATCTCAAATCTTGCAAAGGGCAAGTTACGACTACTAACAATCCGTAAATTTACAAGTGTTGCTCAAATATATGTGCACCCCGTGAACTCATAAAATCGTTATGAATATTAGTTGCGATAAGCAACCATAACCTTATTATGTTTCGCAAATACTTGACATAAAAATTCGGATCAACTCACTACAACCATATATGGCACCTACCGCAATGGGTATAAACGTGAGGTGTTGCAAATTATGTTGCTGAAAGAAAGTCACAACCATACCTACCCGAACGATACCATTCATGTCCGTTGTTCGATGGTGCAATAGCCGAATATAGTGTTGCATAGAGTGTCAAGTAAATAATTATTTATAATATGAAATAAAGTTACAATAAAATAACTCAAATAAGTTGAATGATAAATTGGAAAAGAAAGGCAATGCTCACTGTAATGTCATCGAGGCTCGAGATGCTCTGCACCTTTTTCAGGAGAGTCTTCCCGCTAATCCCAGTTCTGATCAGTTACGTTATGAGAAACATCTTGTAGAAGTTTTTGCAAAGGCTCTCAATGACGAAGAAAGTCTTCTAAAACAAAAGTCCCGTATCAATTGGCTCAAGCATGGAGATTCGAACAGCAGATTCTTCTTCTCGAATTGTAAAGAACAGATGGAACTCTAACAAAATTACTCAGCTTCAGAACGATCATGGCACCACTGTCACCTCTCATAGAGATATTGCTGATGTTGCGGTTAGTTATTTCTCAAAACTCATGGGTAACTCGCATCCAGTTAATGAATTTCCCTTGGACTTGCAGCTGCCTCATATCACCCAATCTCAAGCTCTAGATCTCACTCAGCCTTTCAATAAGAAGATGTGCTTTTGGCTCTTAAATCTATGGCAAAGAACAAATGTCCTGCGCCGGATGGGTTTACAGTAGAATTCTACTTAGCAACCGGAGTATAGTTGGTGATACTGTATGTAAAGCAATCTTATCTTTTTTCAACAATTTCAAAATCTTATCACTTGCCTCGCATCATAAACTCCACTGCACTTACTCTGGTTCCTAAATGTCAATCACCAACTTCTATGGCAGACTTTCGACCGATTGCGTGTTGTAATATCATTTATAAATGCATCTCAAAAATGATTGCTAAGAGACTTAAGTGCATCATGCCTGCTATCATCTCTATGCCTCAGTCTGCTTTCATCAGTGGTCGGCAAATTGGAGACAATATTCTTCTAGCCCAAGCTCTTCTCAAGGATTATCATTTAAAATATGGTCCATCCAAATGTGCTCTCAAAGTGGATCTTCGTAAAGCTTTCGATTCCCTTAATTGGCAATTTTTGCGACAGGCCCTTCATCACATTTGTAACGCCTGTAATATTTGACTTATATATATTACAGTATTTCATTTTGGTGATATATAAAATTTCGTGTTTAATTACCAAATTATGTGAATTGACTCGTTTATGTTATGTGACTTTCGTATGTCGTTATAATGTACTTATATGACTTTTGGTGAATAGTTCTCGCTACGCGATTAAATAATATTACTAGTTGGCGACGGTTTTGACTTTACATTAATAAATGTGATCGTTGCCGTTACCCGATTAAATAATAGTTGAGATATATGCGATTTAGTAATTTTGATAAATTGCGAGTAGCCGATAAGCTTTAACTTGTAAATAGCGTTTGGTGCATATATTTTTCTCGAGATTTTACGTGTATTATATTCGTGTTTTATATTTATGTGAAATGTGACTATTAGAGCTCTACTTGTAATATTTCTTTTAAAATTCATTTCTTGTCAAAATTTGTGAAAACTATTTTATTAAACTTCTAAAATCCCATATTATTTGTGATATTAATTTCATGATTTATCGATTTGTACTTTAATTATCAAAACTCTTTCTTTTAATACTCTTTTAATCACACTTTTATTAATTATCAAAAGACTACATTACCCTTGCATGCATTTTACACTAACACCTGGAAGAAGGATAATCTAGTCATTCTACACCCCACTACCACTAGTTGGTCAAGTCAAACACTAGAAAACAAAATAACACATGCTTCCACACTTCACATGATCATATACAACCACAACACACAAACTCACTTCTCTCACCTCTCTCTTTTCTCTCCCTCACTTCTCTCCCTCTCTTCATTCGGCCGAAGCTCACCCTCCCCCATCTTCACCATTTCTTTTCACTTCCTTTGAGATTTTTAAGCTTTGCAAGCCAAGTTCTTCACAACTCAAGCTCGATACTTCAAATTCTAGGTGAGATCTTACTTGCATGTGATGTTTGGAGCCGAAATGGGGCTTTGATCCTTATGGATTTAGAGTCACCATTTTGGAGGTTCCTAAATGATGATCTTGATGTGTTTTTGGTAAGGTTTCATACCTCATTTTGGCCAATACACACTTGAATCATCACATTCGGCAATGACTCCAATGAGGAGCCGAATGTATACATATATATATGTGAGATGATGATTTTGAAATTCATGATTTGAGGTTGGTTGCTTGTATATTCGAAGGTGTGATGATTTGCTGAAGTTTTGGTGTGATTTCAGTCCTTGCATGTCTATTATTTTGATGATATAGCATGAATTAGAGCTTGTATAAATGTTTTCTAGTTCTGATGGCATGTGAAGCCGAGTGAAATGCCATGACTTTGAGTTTTGGATGAGATTTTTGAGTAATGCATGCCATGTTCTAAGTGTTAAAATGATAGTTTATGGTGTGTATGATGATATCTAGTAGTAATCAATAGCTATTATGTGAATACCATGTTGATATACTCGAAAATTTGCTCATATATGCTCCCTGAAATTCTGCTCTGTTTTACCTCTATTTATGCCTCGGTTTTTGTGTTCTTGGATGGTTAAAATTGGTAATATCTTGCTTTGTGTGACTAGTCAGTAGGTGTATGAATATTGTAGATAGGATTGTGGCTTGGTTTGTTGGTTGTGTGGGTTTGGAGGGTGTTAAGGTGGAAGGAGACACACACACACACCATGGCAGATTTTTGCACCTTAGAAACCATGAGAAATAGATGTGTCATGCTTAGGCCCTCATAGGCCCAAGTCTCCTGGAGTTGGGACTTGATGTATACAAGTCTCCAGTAGCCATAAAAGTCATAAAACCATCATTTACATAGATGCACACACACATCTTTGAGTATAGGGCAGAACAGGGCACCTTGAGATTTATTGTGTCCTTAAGTGGTTAACACCTTGTCAATGATGAGGCCCTCATGGGGCCTTGATTTAGATGAACTTAGGAGAGTATTAGGAAGCTATTTGAGTCACTGGATTGGTGTAGTGAGTGAGTTTAGTGAGTCTCAAGTTGTTAAGTTCATGGCAGTCCCCACAGCAGGGCAGGGTGCTCTGTGCCAACTTTGTTTAGAGGCCCAAGGAGGCCTGAGCAAGGCCTTAGTGTCATTCCAAGTGCACAACTTATATTTAAGTCTAAGTACCCAGTAGAGTCACAATTTCACCAAGGCACATAGTGGAAACACTTGTTTTTGCCAAAAACCCCAAGAGGTGCCAAACTGCCAAGGCAGAATGGTCACTTTGGCACACTAGTTTTTAAGAACCTATATAGGCAAGGCCTTTGAGTCATACCACTTCATAATATTAGTTTAAGATTGTGTCAACCTTTAGAAATTGGTTTGGAGTCAATACCTTAGGTGGAGATGCCTCATTTCCACTAAAGAACACAAGTGTCACACATGGAGTCACATTCTAGTACCAACTTAGGGTGCATTGCATTTTAGTGTGTCATCAGTGAGGCCTTGACCTCATATTGAGTCCATGAGTTAGTTTTAAGTCATATTAGAGAGTGCAAGTTAGTTTAAGTCAATTCACTTAGTGTAGATGCATTCTTTTACCAAGGCACCCAAGTGTCGCCAAGGTAAGCATACTAGTGAGTCACTTAGGTTGCACTTCACTTGTAAGTCTTGGGTAGTGGGGCACAAGTGTGCCTTACTATTAATTGTTAATTTGAGGTCATTAGAGTATGGTTAGGAGGTATTGGTCTTAGACCTTATGTGCTACTTGATTAAATGCTTAATTGACTTGGGAATAATTAGAGATATTAAGTAATATAAGTTAAGTAACTAAATGCCATGCTTTACTTGTTATGTGCATTACTTGATGATTATGTTACTTTGTTTTAATTAAGTTTAAGTGTATATTTAATATATATGTATATATATTTATTTATATATATATGTATATACATTTATACGCGAAAGGGTAGTTAGTGACGAGGATACTACTAATTATAGGTGCAAGTAGGAGGCCAGGCAAGGAACCCCTAGAAGCATCTATACAAGAGTGCAGTAAGCTTTATCCAGGCAAGTGAAACTCTTCCTTTATACTTGTTTTACAATTGTATACCCTGTGAATGTTGAATTACTGTTATTTAGGGATTGAATTGCCTTATTCCCCTCATGATCATCACTTTGGATTCCAATAATACCCTTGACACTTGAATTACCTTTTTCATATGTTATTACCCTACACCCACATGATTATACTTCAATAGTCCTTGATGAATAATGAGAAATTGATACCCCACATTAACCTGAATTATCTCTTTTGGGACCCTGATCTTAATAACATTTCCTAATTTAGAAAGATCACTTGTATTTTGAAAACACCCTTGCTTATAACTTGTCTTTGATCAAGACCCCTTTTCTGAAAACGATTTGATTTGAAATGACCTTAAAAGGAATTGGATAATAATTTTATTAAGACTGAGGCGCCAGTCAATTATTGCAGCATCAGTAGCGGGGAGCCTGATGTCTGTTTATGGCCAATGTGTGCCGAGGATCCTCCCTGGTTGAATCACTTTATGTGGTTCGGAGCTTGGTGTGGGCTGATCACCCCTCAATGCTCGTAGCGCTGTGTGTTTCCAATTCCAATAAATTGATATCCCACATTGCACCTTTACTTGTGTTCATACCTTGTGATATCTGTTGATGCTTTTGCACTTATTATCTTGCATATTGTGAACTGTTATATATACTGTTTTCACTTGTTGAGCTTTATGCTCATATATATATTGTTGTTGTTATAACCCTTCAGTGAAACCGAGAATGGCCCGTTTCAAGCAGACCGCACGTAAATCCACCTCAGGCAACGGGATTGCTTACCGCCGTATGATGGAGCAGGTTGGGAACTCGTAGTTCCCTAGTTAATTTCTTTTGAGCTTTTGGGATTTAAAACTGTAGTATGACTTAGACTTGATTTGGATTTCTATTTGGGTTGTAATTGTAACGCCTATAATATTTGACTTATATATATTACAGTATTTCATTTTTGGTGATATATAAAATTTCGTGTTTTAATTGCCAAACTATGTGAATTTGACTCGTTTATCATTACATGACTTTCGTATGTCGTTATAATGTACTTATATGACTTTTGGCGAATAATTCTCGCTACGCGATTAAATAATATTACTAGTTGCGACGGTTTTGGCTTTTTATTAATAAATGTGATCGTTGCCGTTACCCGATTAAATAATAATAGAGATATATGCGATTTAGTGATATTTGATAAATTGCGAGTAGCCGATAAGCTTTAACTTGTAAAATAGCGTTTCATTGCATATATTTTCTCGAGATTTTACATGTATTATATTCGTGTTTTATATTTATGTGAAATGTGACTATTAGAGCTCTACTTGTAATATTTCTTTTAAAATTCATTCCTTGTCCAAAATTTGTGAAAACTATTTTATTAAACTTCTAAAATCCCATATTATTTGTGATATTAATTTCATTTATTTATCAATTTGCACTTTATTTACTAAAACTCATTCTTTTAATACTCTTTTAATCACACTTTTATTAATTATCAAAAGACTACATTACCCTTGCATGCATTTTACACTAACACTTGGAAGAAGGATAAGCTAGTCATTCTACACTCCACTACCATTAGTTGGTCAAGTCAAAACACTAGAAAACAAACTAACACATGCTTCCACACTTCACATGATCATATACAACCACAACACACAAACCCACTTCTCTCATCTCTCTCTTCTCTCCTCCCTCACCCTCTCTCTCGGCTGAACCAAAAACCCTCCCCTCTCTCCACCATTTTCTATTTTCTTTCATTCTCTTTCATTTCAAGCTTTTGGAGGCCAAGACTTTCACTCTCTAAGCTTGCATCTTCACTTGAGGTTAGAAACTTTTGTTGCATGGATTTGGAGCCGAAATGGGGCTTTGATCCTTATGGATTTAGAGTCACCATTTTGGAGGTTCCTAAATGATGATCTTGATGTGTTTTTGGGTAAGGTTTCATACCTCATTTTGGCCAATACACACTTGAATCATCACATTCGGCATGACTCCAATGAGGAGCCGAATGTATACATATATATATGTGAGATGATGATTTTGAAATTCATGATTTGAGTTTGGTTCTTGTATATTCGAAAGGTTGATGATTTGCTGAAGTTTTGGTGGATTCAGTCCTTGAATGTCTATTATTTTGATGATATAGCATGAATTAGAGCGTGTATAAATGTTTCTATGATGCATGTTGAAGCGAGTGAAATGCCAGACTTTGAGTTTTTTGGATGAGATTTTTGAGTAAGCATGTAACAACCGGTAATTTTGAACTTCTTCATAAGCACGATACTTATATTCTATGTTATTATGTCGATACGTGGAATTGTTATATAAGAGTGTATATATATATATTCTCTTGTTATGTGGTATTGCAAGTATCACTAATATAACTTTTATGCGATATAATTTCTACGCGATATATTTTGTACGCGAGTAAGATTTCTTGTTACGCGATTTAGTGATAATTGGGATTTATACATGACTTGATGGCATAATTAGATTATATTTCGTGTATAAATAGTCGTATGCGAGAAATTTAGCTACGCGATTAATTATCTTGCACGATTCGATGTTAATTTAATAGTTGCGGCTACGCGATTTAATAATAGTAGAGATTATCGTAAATAGTGGTAAATTGTAATGCGA
The DNA here is from genome assembly GCF_001625215.2 of Daucus carota subsp. sativus. Taxonomy (NCBI): domain Eukaryota; kingdom Viridiplantae; phylum Streptophyta; class Magnoliopsida; order Apiales; family Apiaceae; genus Daucus; species Daucus carota. The sequence continues at coordinate 6,084,482 of NC_030382.2, read as the reverse complement.
GCGATTACGTGATATGATATACATATATAATTGTAGTGGAAAGTCGTTTTGTTGTGAATTATTATGTGTATTATTGTGTGTAAATTCTTTTTATACATAGATTATATATTAGAGTGTAATACTTGAAAATGCTTTTAAAATATTTCTTTGTCCAAAATTTTTGATCATGATTTTGTTAAACTTGTAAAATCTCATAGTATTTATAGTATTAATTTGATGATTTATGGAATTGTAGTTTATTTATTAAAATCCATTCATTTTATTCATACTTTTAGTAATTATAAGATTACACTAGTACCCTTGCATGCATTTTGGTAGAGAATAGAGTCCAAGGGCATGACCGACTATTCACACCATTTGACTCTTGTAATTACCACTAAAACCTTGCATGCATTCTCACCTAAAGCCACTAGAAGGATAGAATTGTAACTACCCAAATCCACTCACTTCTAGTCTAGTCAAAAGCACAAGACTTCATCATTTTCCTACACCACACTACACACAAAATCAAACCCACCAAACTCTCCTCCCTCTCTCTCATTTCAGCTGAGTAGAAACCCCCCTCCCAAACCCTTAAAATTTTCTCTTCATAACCTCATATACACACATATTTTGCAACTCATCCAAGAGAGAAAAATCATCTCCTAGTCACAAGCTTCCATTTAAGGTTAGTTTGAGTACTTGCATGTCATCAAGCCAAGAGTTTTCGACTTTGGTTCTCATGGACCTAGAGTTGAACTCATTGTGGCTTAAATACTTGGACAAGGAGTGGTCTTGAGGGAGTGTATCACCCCCATTTGTCAAGCCATAACCTTGGTTCAAGCCCTCGGCAATGACTCCCAAGGAGCCGAAGGGAATCCATTGATTTGGATGATTTTTGTGGATGGAATGAGATGTTTCTTGCTGGGATCTTTGAGTTTCAGTCTTTACAAGATTGTTTTACAAAGTTTTAAACATTGCATGTCAAGATCTTTGCCAAGAACGTTAGAGTTTATAAGTGCATGTGTCATGATTTTCATAGAAAAGTGTATGCTGATTTTGTCACTTTTTAAACTGGTTTTTGATCATGCATGCCTCGGTTTTTGCCATAAAATGCTAGTATAAATTGTGCCATGATTAGTCATGTTCAGTTTTGATGTATTATGTGATTTTATATGGAGTATTAGATCGAAATCATGCTTAGAAATGCTGAAACCAATCTGCTCTGCTCTGCTGTGATTTTTGGCTTCGGTAATGTGATTTTTGAGGCTTGATTTGTGTTGTAATTTCTTGTATAAGGCTATACAATAGTGGTATATAGATTATAGACTAGAGTTGTTGGCTTGGTTGTTGTTGAATGGTGTTAAGATGGGTGATAAGGTGGAAGGAGGCACACACTAGCACTGGACAGATTTTTGCACATAGAAACTAGGAGTTTGGTGTTGATTTGGTTGGGTTTTGCTGGTCCCAAGTGTCCAGGAGTTGGGAGTGAGTTTTGTTATGATTCCAGTAGTCTTAAATCACCAAAGCCCCTGCATTTAGGTAGGTATACACACTCAAAACAGTAGATACCCCAAAACAGGGCAGAATTGAACAATCTGTTTCTTGTGAGGTTTTCACCTTGTCATGAGTGAGGCCTTCATGGGGCCTTGGCTTAACTGAGCTTAGTGAACCCTAAGAAAGCCTACAAACCATTAGAACCCAAATCCTAGTGAGAAAACAGAGTTTTAAATCAGTAAACACAAGGCAGTTGGGAAACAGGGTAGTTTTCAGCAGTGTCAACTTTATGTAATAACCTGGAAAGTTTCAGATGGGGCCTTGGAGTGAAACCAAGTCTGAGAGATAGCCTTAAGAGTTGGGATCCATGGGAATTGATTTGGTAGGAATGCACTTAGTACACATTAAATTATCTCAGTTAGGATGCAGGTAGTGCAGAGAGGTTGCAACAGAGAACCTCACTGTGCCCTTTGAACATTTTAAACCATTTGTGTGAGGCCTTTGTATTGTATCAATTGCACAAGTAAGTTTAGAGTCTTAGAAACCTATTAGAAGTAAATTAGAGTGAAGGCCCTAGTTAGAGCATCTTATTTTCACTAAGTAACCGAGAGCAACCTTAGAGAGCCATTGGAGAGTTGTAAGTGCAACTCTTGCATGATTGTCAAGGGTATAAGGGCTGAGTTTTGCAGCACTTTTAGGATTAAGATAAGGTCAGTATGAGGAGTTTAGAAGTTTAGAAATTAGCCTTTATGTGCTACTTGCTTATGTGTTTAGGAGTTTAAGTATGTAGTATATATATATATAGTTAATAAATCATGCCATGCCATTATGTGACTATGTGAATTAGGTGACTATGTGGAGTATGTGAATACATGATTATGTTAATTGTCTTTCATATGTATAAATGAGCATGTATAACCTAAAATTAAGTACGTGTAATGACTCTTATAGCGATAGTTAGCTAATAATAGAGTATTAGGTTACGTAACTAGAGAATAGCGCGTGTAATATAAATTAGACTTAAAATGCCGTTTAGTGACGAGGTTAATATAATGTGTAGGTTCCGAGGCGAAAGGAAAATCTCGTACCATCAAGATTGAATAATCTCAGAATCTTGCAAAGGCAAGTTACTACAATCCTTAACTTTACAATTGTTGCAAATATATGTGCACCCGTGAACTCATAAATCCTTATGAATATTTAGTTGCGATAATCACCATACCTATTATGTTCGCAAATACCTTGACATAAAAATTCCGATCATACTAGTACCTTCCTTTCAATATATCCTTACACTTGTACCCAAAATGTTAGATTCCCTATTAAAAACTTCCAATACACCATGACATGTATACTTTCATAAATACCGAATAACACTTGATAGAATTGACTTCTTTTGACTTTGGAACTTATCCCCTTAAGTCCAATATGCGTTGACACATTATTAGTGAACTTGAACCCTTTTGCCATATTTCAATAAAAGATGATATAAACCTTTTTCCGGCATCCATGTTATAAATCAAAATGAATTATAAAATGTTTTCTTTAGTGATTTGGACTAGACGCAAGTCCTTTTCACATATTATTAGGCTCACATATAGCCTAGGGATCCCATTATATTTGAGAACCCGCGCGGTTCGGGATTACTTCGCGGCTGATCACCGGCTGTAATCCGTAGCGTCCTAAAATGAATTTTGATGATGATATGATTATAACATGTTGCCATATTGCCACGATGCCATGATTTCTATACCATGATTATCCATGTGTTTTGCCATGTCCATTCATCATATTATCATGACCTTAATGAATGCTTTATCATTTATTCTTAAATTTGTTTCGGACACCTTTGATATTATTATGATGCCATGTGTTTAGGACTGTTAGTACTTGCTGAGCGTCTTTGCTCATGTTCTCGTATTTAACCCCTTTTACAGCTAGCAATATGGTACGCACAAAGCAAACAGCACGTAAATCGACCACTGGCTACGCAGAGAATTGTTTAAGGGCGAAGGTAGCATATATGATATAAGCGGCTTTCGCTATATGTTTTTGTACTAGTTAGATGGCTGATCCACACTCTGAACTTATAAGATCTTTTGGGACTTTATTTCACCTTTTTGGACTTGTAATTAACTAAAGGTTACCCTTTTGGGATTTTAAATTATGTAATCCTAATTTCCGGATTTATTATTTATCTGTCTCTTGTTCATAGTATATCAATTCGTGTGTGTGTGTTGGTTTGGGGCGTGACATTTTGGCATCAGAGCCTAGGTTTAGAGTCCCTGGACAGCCCAATTAGGATCAGAGGGTGTATAAGTATATTATATATCTATATATATCGGGAGTATTATTATGCGTCGTTCGATTTAATCGTATCTAACCCCTTTTATATATATATATATATATATTGACAGCAACGTGCGCACTCATCTTCGGTCCCGCCGCCTGAACCTATTCCCTTTTCTGTCTATGCTGACTTGAGGCTGGAGCTCGACACTATCCAAGGGAAGTATGACAGGCTCATGGAGCGCATTGAGGAGGTTTATTCGAGTGATCATATCATGGGTGACGGACCTAAGGAGAAGACCATCTCTAGGCTTGAGTCATTGATCCAGGTGGCCACATCCAGGTTGGAGAAGATGCCAGTACACCGTGACCGGTCCAGCCAGCTCACTGTGCAGATGATAGCGGATGAACTTAGGAGCATGGTCAAGATGCTGCGTGAGGACACGACCCCTAACATCCCTAGGACCCGTGAGGAGGAGACCGAGGAGGAGGACGAGGACTAGAGGACGTGACCTTTAGTTGCTTAGGCTGTTTCTTTTATCACTATGATGTTTATTTCTGTTTCTAGACTTTCGTACTATTTTCAGATCTGTACTCGTATTTCGTACTTTGACATTCGTACCTTTCGTTTCGAACCATGTTTTAATTCAGCAATGCACTTTCCTTGATTCCTATATTGCTCTTTAAATTTGCTTATAACCATGCATCATTTCTATTGTTTATATCGAACTGCATACCATGATAATTGTGAATAATCCCGTAACCTTGTATCATTTAAAATTGTATAACTTTTATTTCAGAATATGGCACCTAAAAGAGCTCGAGGAAGACCCACTAATAACCGAGAAAATACGGAAGAAGGAAACCGAAACGCGAACCAGAACCTTGACATAGCACAACTTCTAGAATTGGTACGCCAACAGACAGCCACTATTGCCCAACAACAACAACTTCTTCAACAAATGCAACCACCACAACCACCTCCAGGAAATGTCACCACTTTCAAAACCTTCCAATCCGTAAAACCCCCAGAATTCATAGGAACCCAAGATCCGGTTGAAGCTCATGCTTGGTTAAAAGAGATGGAGAAGGCTTTTGCCTTGACAAATGTTGGAGATAATCAGAAGGTGGAGTATGCTGCTTATTTTCTTAAAGGAGAATCGAACTATTGGTGGGAAACAGCAAAAGCTTTAGAACCCGAAGGAATTATTACTTGGGACAGATTTAAGAGAATGTTTTTGGATAAGTACTTTCCTCGCTATATGCAAACACAAATGGAGATGAAGTTCTTTGAATTAAAACAAGATAATATGACAGTTGGGGAGTATGAGAAGAAGTTCACTGAACTATCTAGATTTATGGGAGAGTATGTTGATTCTGAAGAGAAGAGAGCGAAGAGATTTCAACAAGGACTAAAGCCGTGGTTGAGAAGTCGGGTGGTAGCTTTTGAATTGACTACTTATGCTGAAGTAGTTCAAAAAGCAATGGTAATTGAAGGCGAAAGTGAGCAGAATCAGAAGGAGAAAGGCAACAAAAAGAGAAGATTTGAATCGGGAGAAGAAGGCACAAGTTACAAGGGCCAGAATCAAAAAGTTAATCAAAGGTTTAAACTTCAAAGTGGACCCGGAAACTTCAAGAAGAGAGAATCTGGGAACAAGTCACAAGAAAACAGATTTCAATCGAGTGGACAGAAACCCCTGCAAGGATCAATTCCGGAGTGTAAAGTTTGTAATAAGAAGCATACGGGGATTTGCAACAAGGCGAACGTAGTTTGTTACAAGTGTCATGCAAAAGGCCACTATGCTCATGAATGTAAGAATCAGAAGGCCAATGTCACGTGCTACAAGTGTGGTAGAGTGGGACATGTGTCAAGGGAATGCAAAGGAGCGGTTAACAATCAATTGCTACAAATGACTGCTATGCCGTATCCGATGAATCAAGCAACTCCTATGCCAGCACCATCATTTCCAATGCCTTTCAATCAACCTCAAATGGCATCATCCTCATCTCATCCAGCTTTGACCTATCCGGCACAAGCAAGGACTTTCAACATGAATGTAAAGGATGCAATTCAAAGTTCTGATGTAGTTTCAGGTACGCTTTCTGTGAACGCTGCTAGTGCTAAAGTATTGATTGACTCGGGAGCTACAAGGTCATTTATTTCGAAGTCTTTTGTTGATAAGTGGAATTGTGAAACCCAATTGATGCAGGAACCCCTATCTGTTGTCTTAGCTAATAAAGATAGAATATCTGTAGAACATGTGTTCCCCCATTGTACAATAGTGATAGCCGGACACGTTTTTCCTGCGAGTCTTATTCCTTTCCAGTTAGGCGAATTCGACGTGATATTAGGGATGGATTGGTTGACAAGCTTCAATGCTCAAATAGATTGCAAGAATAAAAGGGTGGTATTGAGTTCACCACAAGGCAAGAAGGTAACATTCAAGGGTCAAAGGCAAACTCAAAGATTTCTTACTTCGATGCAAGCAAAGAAGATGATTCGGAAGGGATGCGAGGCGTATTTGGCATATGTAATTGATAAGAGTAAAGAAGTTTCTAGCCCTGAAGACATTCCAGTAGTAAGAGATTTTATAGATGTGTTTCCCGAAGAACTTCCTGGCTTACCCCCGGACCGACAAATCGAGTTTACAATAGAACTTGCACCCGGCACCGAACCTGTTTCGAAGGCTCCTTATAGAATGGCTCCGTCAGAGATGAAGGAATTGGCGAAGCAAATACAAGAGCTATTAGACAAGGGATTTATACGGCCAAGTGTTTCACCTTGGGGCGCACCGGTCTTGTTTGTGAAGAAGAAAGACGGGAGTATGAGACTTTGTATAGATTATCGAGAATTGAACAAATTGACGATTAAGAATAGGTACCCTTTGCCTAGAATTGATGATCTGTTTGACCAACTCAAGGGAGCTTCTTGTTTTTCGAAAATTGATCTACGGTCGGGATACCACCAATTGAAGATTAAGGCTGAAGACATACCGAAGACAGCTTTTCGAACACGATACGGACATTACGAATTCCTTGTTATGGCTTTTGGATTGACAAACGCACCGGCTGCTTTCATGGACTTAATGAATCGGGTATTCAAGGAATATTTAGATAAATTCGTCATAGTTTTCATCGATGATATTTTGGTGTATTCAAAGACGGAAGCTGATCACGAAGAACATTTGAGAAGAGTGTTGGAAGTGTTGCGAAAGGAGAGATTGTATGCCAAATTCTCGAAATGTGAGTTTTGGTTGACGGAAGTAAGATTTCTAGGACATATTGTTGGAAGTGAGGGGATTAGAGTGGACCCCGAAAAGATTGAGGCTGTGATGAATTGGGAGAGACCAAAGACGCCAACAGAAGTGAGGAGTTTCATGGGATTAGCAGGATATTACCGAAGGTTTGTGAAAGATTTTTCGAAGATTGCCGTACCATTGACCAAATTAACAAGGAAGAATGAGAAGTTTGAATGGACGGGGAAGTGTGAAAGTAGTTTTCAAGAGTTGAAGCAAAGACTAGTAACTGCACCGGTTTTAGCATTACCCGATGACAAGGGAGATTTTGTGATATACAGTGACGCCTCTTACAAAGGACTTGGATGTGTGTTGATGCAACATGGAAAAGTAATAGCGTACGCTTCGAGACAACTTAAGCCACATGAACAGAAGTACCCAACTCATGATTTAGAATTGGCTGCGATAGTTTTTGCTTTGAAATTGTGGAGACACTACTTGTACGGGGAGAAATGTGAGATATATACAGATCATAAGAGCCTGAAGTACCTTTTCACTCAAAAAGAGCTAAATATGAGACAGCGCCGATGGTTGGAGTTGATCAAAGACTATGATTGTTCGATACAATATCATCCTGGGAAGGCCAACGTGGTAGCGGACGCATTAAGCAGAAAAGAGAAGTTAAATGTGATTTCAATGCCAAAGGAGTTGTCAAATGAAATTGAGAAGTTGCAATTAGAGTTTTGTGAACTTGGAGGGGCAGAAGAAATGTGTTATGCCATTACCTTTAAACCAACTCTGTTAGAGAAGATAAAGAAATATCAAGACGAAGTGATAACTCGAGAAGATAATCAGTTGACGGGAGAAGAAATTTGTACACAGAAAGATGAGCAAGGTGTGTTAAGATTTTCATCAAGAATTTGGATTCCGAATGTGACTGAATTGAAGAATGAAATTTTGCAAGAAGCACACAACTCTAGATTTTCGATTCACCCGGGAAGCACCAAGATGTACCAAGACTTAAAGAAGAATTTCTGGTGGCCGAACATGAAAAGAGAAATTGCAGAATGGACTTCAAAATGTGATACATGCCAAAGGGTAAAAGCCGAACATCAGAGACCGAGTGGTCTGATTCAGCCATTGAAGATTCCAGAATGGAAGTGGGAAAATATTGCCATGGACTTTGTAGTAGGATTACCTCGAACGCGTTCTGGACACGATGCAATTTGGGTAATAGTTGACCGTCTTACGAAATCGGCACATTTTCTTCCAATTAATGAGAAATCTTCTTTAGACAGACTAGTTCATATGTATGTACGCGAAATCGTGTTAAGACATGGTGTACCTATATCAATAGTTTCAGATCGGGACCCACGATTCAATTCGAGATTTTGGAGGCAATTTCAAGAACATTTAGGGACGAAGTTGAACATGAGCACGGCATATCATCCACAAACTGACGGCCAAAGCGAACGAACAATCCAAACCATTGAAGATATGTTGCGAAGCTGTGCCATTGACTTTTCGGGAAGTTGGGACGAACATTTACCCCTTGTGGAGTTTTCATACAATAATAGTTACCATTCCAGCATTGGCATGCCACCATACGAAGCTTTATATGGACGGAAATGCAGAACACCGACGAATTGGGATGAAGTTGGAGAAGGGAAGGTTTTAGGACCTGAATTGGTACAACAAATGAAGGACACCATCACAGTAATCAAGAAGAGACTAATTGCTGCACAAGACAGACAAAGGAAGTACGCGGACCCCGCTCGAAAAGATGTGAAGTTTGAAATTGGGGAAGCTGTATTGCTAAAAATATCACCGTGGAAGGGTTTGACCAGATTTGGTAAGAAAGGAAAACTAGCACCAAGATACATTGGACCTTTTGAAGTCTTGAACCAAGTTGGAAAAGTTGCCTACGAGTTAGCATTGCCACCACAATATCAGTACGTGCATAATGTGTTTCATGTCTCATTACTCAAGAAGTATAATCCGGACGCCAATCATGTGATAGAAAGTGAACCAGTGGAGATCCAGACTGATTTATCATATGAAGAACATCCCGTACAAATACTAGATCGGCAAGAAAGAAAACTTAGGAAGAAATCAGTAAGCTTGGTAAAAGTGTTGTGGAGGAATCCAAGGGTAGAAGAAGCCACTTGGGAGCTAGAGTCTGATATGCGGAATCGGTATCCTCAATTATTCTCCTAGATTCTGAGGACAGAATCCTATAAGGGGGAGAGGATGTAACAACCGGTAATTTTGAACTTCTTCATAAGCACGATACTTATATTCTATGTTATTATGTCGATACGTGGAATTGTTATATAAGAGTGTATATATATATATTCTCTTGTTATGTGGTATTGCAAGTATCACTAATATAACTTTTATGCGATATAATTTCTACGCGATATATTTTGTACGCGAGTAAGATTTCTTGTTACGCGATTTAGTGATAATTGGGATTTATACATGACTTGATGGCATAATTAGATTATATTTCGTGTATAAATAGTCGTATGCGAGAAATTTAGCTACGCGATTAATTATCTTGCACGATTCGATGTTAATTTAATAGTTGCGGCTACGCGATTTAATAATAGTAGAGATTATCGTAAATAGTGGTAAATTGTAATGCGAGCGATTACGTGATATGATATACATATATAATTGTAGTGGAAAGTCGTTTTGTTGTGAATTATTATGTGTATTATTGTGTGTAAATTCTTTTTATACATAGATTATATATTAGAGTGTAATACTTGAAAATGCTTTTAAAAATATTTCTTTGTCCAAAATTTTTGATCATGATTTTGTTAAACTTGTAAAATCTCATAGTATTTATAGTATTAATTTGATGATTTATGGAATTGTAGTTTATTTATTAAAATCCATTCATTTTATTCATACTTTTAGTAATTATAAGATTACACTAGTACCCTTGCATGCATTTTGGTAGAGAATAGAGTCCAAGGGCATGACCGACTATTCACACCATTTGACTCTTGTAATTACCACTAAAACCTTGCATGCATTCTCACCTAAAGCCACTAGAAGGATAGAATTGTAACTACCCAAATCCACTCACTTCTAGTCTAGTCAAAAGCACAAGACTTCATCATTTCCTACACCACACTACACACAAAATCAAACCCACCAAACTCTCCTCCCTCTCTCTCATTTCAGCTGAGTAGAAACCCCCTCCCAAACCCTTAAAATTTTCTCTTCATAACCTCATATACACACATATTTTGCAACTCATCCAAGAGAGAAAAATCATCTCCTAGTCACAAGCTTCCATTTAAGGTTAGTTTGAGTACTTGCATGTCATCAAGCCAAGAGTTTTCGACTTTGGTTCTCATGGACCTAGAGTTGAACTCATTGTGGCTTAAATACTTGGACAAGGAGTGGTCTTGAGGGAGTGTATCACCCCCATTTGTCAAGCCATAACCTTGGTTCAAGCCCTCGGCAATGACTCCCAAGGAGCCGAAGGGAATCCATTGATTTGGATGATTTTTGTGGATGGAATGAGATGTTTCTTGCTGGGATCTTTGAGTTTCAGTCTTTACAAGATTGTTTTACAAAGTTTTAAACATTGCATGTCAAGATCTTGCCAAGAAAGTTAGAGTTTATAAGTGCATGTCATGATTTTCATAGTATAAAGTGTATGCTGATTTTGTCACTTTTTAAACTGGTTTTTGATCATTGCATGCCTCGGTTTTTGCCATAAAATGCTAGTATAATATGTGCCATGATTAGTCATGTTCAGTTTTGATGTATTATGTGATTTTATATGGAGTATTAGATCGAAATCATGCTTAGAAATGCTGAAAACCAATCTGCTCTGCTCTGCTGTGATTTTTGGCTTCGGTAATGTGATTTTTGAGGCTTGATTTGTGTTGTAATTTCTTGTATAAGGCTATACAATAGTGGTATATAGATTATAGACTAGAGTTGTTGGCTTGGTTGTTGTTGAATGGTGTTAAGATGGGTGATAAGGTGGAAGGAGGCACACACTAGCACTGGACAGATTTTTGCACATAGAAACTAGGAGTTTTGGTGTTGATTTGGTTGGGTTTTGCTGGTCCCAAGTGTCCAGGAGTTGGGAGTGAGTTTTGTTATGATTCCAGTAGTCTTAAATCACCAAAGCCCCTGCATTTAGGTAGGTATACACACTCAAAACAGTAGATACCCCAAAACAGGGCAGAATTGAACAATCTGTGTTCTTGTGAGGTTTTCACCTTGTCATGAGTGAGGCCTTCATGGGGCCTTGGCTTAACTGAGCTTAGTGAACCCTAAGAAAGCCTAACAAACCATTAGAACCCAAATCCTAGTGAGAAAACAGAGTTTTAAATCAGTAAACACAAGGCAGTTGGGAAACAGGGTAGTTTTCAGCAGTGTCAACTTTATGTAATAACCTGGAAAGTTTCAGATGGGGCCTTGGAGTGAAACCAAGTCTGAGAGATAGCCTTAAGAGTTGGGAATCCATGGGAATTGATTTGGTAGGAATGCACTTAGTACACATTAAATTATCTCAGTTAGGATGCAGGTAGTGCAGAGAGGTTGCAACAGAGAACCTCACTGTGCCCTTTGAACATTTTAAACCAATTTGTGTGAGGCCTTTGTATTGTATCAATTGCACAAGTAAGTTTAGAGTCTTAGAAACCTATTAGAAGTAAATTAGAGTGAAGGCCCTAGTTAGAGCATCTTATTTTCACTAAGTAACCGAGAGCAACCTTAGAGAGCCATTGGAGAGTTGTAAGTGCAACTCTTGCATGATTGTCAAGGGTATAAGGGCTGAGTTTTGCAAGCACTTTTAGGATTAAGATAAGGTCAGTATGAGGAGTTTAGAAGTTTAGAAATTAGCCTTTATGTGCTACTTGCTTATGTGTTTAGGAGTTTAAGTATGTAGTATATATATATATAGTTAATAAATCATGCCATGCCATTATGTGACTATGTGAATTAGGTGACTATGTGGAGTATGTGAATACATGATTATGTTAATTGTCTTTCATATGTATAAATGAGCATGTATACCTAAAATTAAGTACGTGTAATGACTCTTATAGCGATAGTTAGCTAATAATAGAGTATTAGGTTACGTAACTAGAGAATAGGCGCGTGTAATATAAATTAGACTTAAAATGCCGTTTAGTGACGAGGTTAATATAATGTGTAGGTTCCGAGGCGAAAGGAAAAGCTCGTACCATCAAGATTGAATAATCTCAGAATCTTGCAAAGGCAAGTTACTACATCCTTAACTTTACAATTGTTGCAAATATATGTGCACCCGTGAACTCATAAATCGTTATGAATATTTAGTTGCGATAATCACCATACCTATTATGTTCGCAAATACCTTGACATAAAAATTCCGATCATACTCACTACACCATATATGGCCTACCGCAATGGTATAAACGTGAGTGTTGCAAAATTATGTTGCATTAAAGTCACTAATCCATACCTACCGCAACGATAACCATTCATGTCCGTTCGATGTTGCAATAGCCGAATATATGTGTTGCATAGAGTGTCAGTATAATAATTATTTATAATATGACAATAAAATTTACATAAAATAAAGCTCAAATAAGTTTAAATGATAAATTGGAAAAATGTAATATATTAAACATAAAAACACTAAATTTTGGAATACAAATATTATTTTTTATATCATCTCTTTAACATAATTAATTATATTAAAAGAAATAATTTTGAAATTAATTAATTATGAATAAAATAATAATACTGTAATTGAATTATATTTTTAAACATATAAAATATTTATATTTTTAAATAATTAAGAAAATTGAAAATAAAATGAATTATTAAAACAAAATAAAAATTTGATATGTTGTGTGCTCAAAAAGCAAGCGGCAAACTTTCCCCCCTGTTTCATTTGAGTTAGTCATTCAGCACAGAAACAAAACTCTACACACTCACACTGCGCCTTCGTTGAAACATCCTTCGGCTGCTAAAACTCAACTCTCCATCAAATACACCATCTCCGCTGCTCAAACTCACCGGTGATTAGGTAAAATCGGGAACCTCTCCCCTCAAAATCAACTCTTAATTAATTAGGGTTTGGAATCAGGCCTTCAATCGGGAGTTCAATTGAGAGCTTCTTCATTCCGCGGAATTAGGGTTTTCCGATTTATCATTCCTATCCTACATTTTGTTTTTCATTTTGCTTTTCACTTTAATGTTCTTAATTTTGTGTCTTTATGTTTCTCAGGGTTTCAATTGAATTGGGGCTTCACTGGAACTAGGGCTTCAACAGTGTTTTAATTTAATTGCAACTTCGATTTGCTTAGATATAAGGTACAATCCGCGGTTATCCTCTACTTTTAACTTTAAATGTGTGCTTTGTTTCAGATTTTATATATAAATGCATGTTTATCTTTGTATCTTTGTTGTGATTTGTGTTCTATGTTATGTTACCCATCTCTCTGTCTCTCCCCTGTGTCCCCCTCTGTCTCCCTCTCCCTCTCTCTCTCCCCTTTGTTTTGTGATGATAGATTGAGTATGTTTATGTTTATGTTTGTTGGTAATAGATTGTATGAGTTTGGGGTTTGTTGGTTTTGTGATGTCAGTATTTTGTGTGTGTGTGTGTGAGAAAAAGAGAGAGGAGGGGAGGGGGAGAGTGAGACAGAGAGGAATAGAATTTTGGACCTTTTTAAATAAGAAACTGTGTCACTGTTTATGAGTGCGAGAGAGAGAAGGAGAGAGGGGGGGATGTTATGATTGTTAATTTGTGGCTAGTTATTTCTGTTTGTGTTATCGAACTGAAATTTTTGGGTTGATTGCATTGTCTGGAATTATAGTTATGTTTAAATTTGAGTTCATTAATCTTGTCTTATTTACATTACGAAGCCTGATTATGTAGATTCGAATCCAATTATGATTTACATGCTTAAATCATGGATATGTATTATGTTTGCAAACATATGTAAGTTTACATACAGATCTCTTTCTTGTGCCCAAATATTTCTCTTTCTTGTTCAATGGAGTGACTGTCACCTTGCTGGTGCACTTGGATTGCTCAGGATTCTAATTTATAAGGTTGTTTACTAGATATATGCATCTATTATTCTATAAAATTATGATGTCTTCTGAAGCATATGAAGTATCATTGGTATGTAACAGGCATATGAGAGAGGCAAGACGTCTATGTATGTCCATGAGCGAAAAGCTAGCATAAGAGATTTTTATGGTTAGTAAGCCTTGGAAAAGGATATTAGAACTGTTTTTTTTATGGTCAGTAAGAATGTGTTAGGTTGCTAAAACAAGCAAAAGAAGAACAAGAGCAGAGAATCCATGAAGCTTTAACAGGAAAATTTAATGAATGGGAAAACCACAATATATAAGCTTGAAAGTGAGCTTCTAGAGCTCCAAAACCAGGTCTAGAAAGTTAAAGATAATGATCCTATTTGTATTAATCCTGGTGTTCATCTGAAGCTGGTGTTTTTATTATTTGGTGCAGGTTTGCCTGCACTTTTTCTTCTCATATGTCTTGCTATCTACACATGAAAAAGAATCAGTGACTATCTCATATTTTCTACAGCCTTTTGTTGTTTTCATGTTCTCTTTCATGGTTAATGCGAATTAGTACATGAAATTTATTTTGCAGAGAATGATGACAGAAGACCAAAGTACCTCGGCTTTTTAAAATATTTGTTCCAAGTATATTGATTGTGATATTAATTAAGTATTTACCTATTGCTTTTGTTTCTCCATCCAGCAAAATATACAAAGTTTGTTTGATGTTGTGGTCCATGCTGTTAATGAAGATTATGTGGAAATGGCTCAAGGATTTCACCAGGCTTGAGTTTCTTGCTAGTGGAACAGATGACTCCTATTGCCACAGCCTTGGAATCACATATCATGCACTTCATTTATGTATGGAGAAGGGTGTATTTTAGAGAAAAGGCTAGAGAGCACAGGCTAATTGTTGTTACTTTTAGTTGGTTTTGAATTGTTAGGTAATTTGATTTGGTTGGATTTGTTATGAAATTTGTAAGAAAGAATAGTTTATTGGGATGTTTAATATATAAAGAGTATATTTTCAATTTCTTTTAGAATAATGTTGCAAACATGGGACTAGCAAACAGGTGTCCAAACATGGGACTAACATGTGGGATCCATGTGGACCTAAAAAGTGGGACCTACAGGTGGGACCCACAAATGGGTCCCGCTTTTTTTTTTTTGAAATAAGGTCTAACGTAACATAAAATATTTGTTGCTATAAGGTAGTCAGATGTTGCAATAGCGGTCTATTGTGACAGAAAAGCCCGTGTTGCAGTAGGTAACCATAATGTTGCAATAGAAGCCTAGGGCAACATCGAAAAAAGCAACTTAAATTTTATGTTGCAATAGCCCATTTTCGGGCTATGGCAACATATTTTGGGGTTATTGCATCATTTTTTTGATGTTGTTGAAGGCCATATATGGCGTAGTGACTAGTACCTTCCTTTCAAATATATCCTTACACTTGTACCCAAAATGTTAGATTCCCTATTAAAAACTTCCAATAACACCATGACATGTATACTTTCATAAATACCGAATAACACTTGATAGAATTGACTTTCTTTTGACTTTGGAACTTATCCCCTTAAGTCCAATATGCGTTGACACATTATTAGTGAACTTGAACCCTTTTGCCATATTTCAATAAAAGATGATATAAACCTTTTTCCGGCATCCATGTTATAAATCAAAATGAATTATAAAATGTTTTCTTTAGTGATTTGGACTAGACGCAAGTCCTTTTCACATATTATTAGGCTCACATATAGCCTAGGGATCCCATTATATTTGAGAACCCAGCGCGGTTCGGGATTACTTCGCGGCTGATCACCGGCTGTAATCCGTAGCGTCCTAAAATGAATTTTGATGATGATATGATTATAACATGTTGCCATATTGCCACGATGCCATGATTTCTATACCATGATTATCCATGTGTTTTGCCATGTCCATTCATCATATTATCATGAACCTTAATGAATGCTTTATCATTTATTCTTAAATTTGTTTCGGACACCTTTGATATTATTATGATGCCATGTGTTTAGGACTGTTAGTACTTGCTGAGCGTCTTTGCTCATGTTCTCGTATTTAACCCCTTTTACAGCTAGCAAATATGGTACGCACAAAGCAAACAGCACGTAAATCGACCACTGGCTACGCAGAGAATTGTTTAAGGGCGAAGGTAGCATATATGATATAAGCGGCTTTCGCTATTATGTTTTGTACTAGTTAGATGGGCTGATCCACACTCTGAACTTATAAGATCTTTTGGGACTTTATTTCACCTTTTTGGACTTGTAATTAACTAAAGGTTACCCTTTTGGGATTTAAATTATGTAATCCTAATTTCCGGATTTATTATTTATCTGTCTCTTGTTCATATTATATCAATTCGTGTGTGTGTGTTGGTTTGGGGCGTGACAATGCATGCCATGTTCTAAGTGTTAAAATGATAGTTTATGGTGTGTATGATGATATCTAGTAGTAATCAGTAGCTATTATGTGAATACCATGTTGATATACTCAAAAATTTGCTCATATATGCTCCCTGAAATTCTGCTCTGTTTTACCTCTATTTATGCCTCGGTTTTGTGTTCTTGGATGGTTAAAATTGGTAATATCTTGCTTTGTGTGACTAGTCAGTAGGTGTATGAATATTGTAGAAAAGGATTGTGGCTTGGTTTGTTGGTTTTTGGTGTTTGGAAGGGAGTTAAGGTGGAAGGAGTCACACACACACCATGGCAGATTTTTGCACCTTAGAAACCATGAGAAATAGATGTGTCATGCTTAGGCCCTCATAGGCCCAAGTCTCCTGGAGTTGGGACTTGATGTATACAAGTCTCCAGTAGCCATAAAAGTCACAAAAACCATCACTTACCTAGATGCACACACACATCTTTGAGTATAGGGCAGAACAGGGCACTTTAAGATTTATTGTGTCCTTGAGTGGTTAACACCTTGTCATTGATGAGGCCCTCATGGGGCCTTGATTTAGTTGAACTTAGGGAAGTATTAGGAAGCTATTTGAGTCATTGGATTGGTGTAGTGAGTGAGTTTAGTGAGTCTCAAGTTGGTAAGTTCATGGCAGTCCCCACAGCAGGGCAGGGTGCTCTGTGCCAACTTTGCTTAGAGGCCCAAGGAGGCCTGAGTAAGGCCTTAGTGTCATTCCAAGTGCACAACTTAGATTTAAGTCTTAAGTATCCAGTAGAGTCACAATTTCACCAAGGCACATAGTGGAAACACTTGTTTTTGCCAAAACCCCCAAGAGGTGCCAAACTGCCAAGGCAGAATGGTCACTTTGGTACATTAGTTTTTAAGGACCTATATAGGCAAGGCCTTTGAGTCATACCACTTCATAATTTTAGTTTAAGATTGTGTCAACCTTTAGGAATTGGTTTGGAGTCAATACCCTAAGTGGAGATGCCTCATTTCCACTAAAGAACACAAGTGTCACACATGGAGTCACATTCTAGTACCAACTTAGGATGCATTGCATTTGAGTGTGTCATCAGTGAGGCCTTGACCTCATAGTGAGTTCATGAGTTAGTTTTAAGTCATATTAGAGAGTGCAAGTTAGTTCAAGTCAAATCACTTAGTGTAGATGCATTCTTTTACCAAGGCACCCAAGTGTTGCCAAGGTAAGCATACTAGTGAGTCATTTAGGTTGCACTTCACTTGTAAGTCTTGGGTAGTGGGGCACTAGTGTGCCTTACTATTAATTTGTTAATTGGAGGTCAGTAGGGTATAGTTAGGAGGTATTGGTCTTAGGCCTTATGTGCTACTTGAGTAAATGCTTAATTGACTTAGGAATAATTAGAGATTATTAAGTGATATAAGTTAAGTAACAAAGTGCCATGCTTTACTTGTTATGTGCATTACTTGATGATTATGTTACTTGTTTTAATTAAGTTTAAATGTATATTTAATATATATGTATATATATTATTTATATATATATGTATATACATTTATACGCGAAAGGGTAGTTAGTGACGAGGATACTATTAATTATAGGTGCAAGTAGGAGGCCAGGCAAGGAACCCCTAGAAGCATCTATACAAGAGTGCAGTAAGCTTTGTCCAGGCAAGTGAAACTTTTCCTTTATACTTGCTTTATAATTGTATACCCTGTGAATATTGAATTACTGTTTATTTAGGATTGAATTACCTCATTACCCCTTGTGATCATGACTTTGGATTCCAATAATACCCTTAACACATGAATTACCTTTTTCATATGTTATTACCCTACACCCACATGATTATACTCCAATAGTCCTTGATGAATAATGAGAACTTGATACCCCACATTAACCTGAATTATCTCATTTGGAACCCTGATCTTAATAACATCCTTTACTTTTGAAAGATCACTTGTATTTTGAAAACATCCTTGCTTATAACTTGTCTTTGATCAAGACCCCTTCTTTTGAAAATGATTTGATTTGAAATGACCTTAAAAGGAATTGGATAATAATTTTATATTAAGACTGAGGCGCCAGTCTATTATTGCAGCATCAGTAGCGGGGAGCCTGATGTCTGTTTATGGCCAATGTGTGCCGAGGATCCTCCCTGGTTGAATCACTTTATGTGGTTCGGAGCTTGGTGTGGGCTGATCACCCCTCAATGCTCGTAGCGCTGTGTGTTTCCAATTCCAATAAATTGATATCCCACATTGCACCTTTACTTGTGTTTATACCTTGTGATATCCGTTGTTGCTTTTGCACTTGATATATTGCATATTGTGAACTGTTTTATTTACTGTTTTCACTTGCTGAGCTTTTTGCTCATATATATTGTTGTTGTTATAACCCTTCAGTGAAACCCGAGAATGGCCCGTTTCAAGCAGACCGCACGTAAATCCACCTCAGGCAACGGGATTGCTTACCGCCGTATGATGGGACAGGTTGGGAACTCGTAGTTCCCTAGTTAATTTCTTTTGAACTTTTGGGATTTAAAAACTGTAGTATGACTTAGACTTAATTTGGATTTCTATTTGGGTTGTAATAACTTTAGTTGTTGTTCATACTCATTCCTGGTGATTCCGGGATTGTGGATTAGACTGTAGATTAATCTTTATAACTCTGTAGTTTAATTATATATATCGATATGCATGCTTTAGTCGGTTATTTAAGTTGGGAAATGAAAGAGTTGGCCAAGCAATTGCAAGAATTGTTAGACAAAGGAGTTATAAGGCCGAGTGTATCCCCGTGGGGAGCTCCAGTTCTTTTTGTGAAGAAAAAGGACGGAAGCATGAGATTGTGCATCGACTATAGAGAATTGAACAAGTTGACAATCAAGAATAGGTATCCTTTGCCTCGAATCGACGACTTATTTGATCAACTCAAAGGAGCAACTTACTTTTCGAAGATTGACTTGCGTTCGGGATATCATCAATTGAAGATTAAGCCGGAAGACATTCCAAAGACCGCTTTTAGAACTCGGTATGGGCATTACGAGTTTCTAGTTATGGCATTTGGATTGACAAACGCACCAGCCGCCTTCATGGATTTGATGAACCGTGTATTCAAGAAGTATTTAGACAAGTTCGTCATTGTATTCATCGACGATATTCTCATATACTCGAAATCTGAAGAAGAACATGCTGAACATATGAGGATAGCTTTGGAAACATTAAGGAAGGAAAAGTTGTATGCGAAGTTCTCAAAATGTGAATTTTGGCTACGAGAAGTGCAGTTCTTAGGGCATATTGTTGGAAGTGAAGGTATTCGAGTGGATCCAGCAAAGATAGAAGCTGTGATGAATTGGGAAAGGCCGAAGACCCCAACTGAAGTTAGAAGTTTCATGGGATTGGCCGGATATTATCGAAGGTTTGTGAAAGACTTTTCGAAGATTGCAGTACCGTTGACAAGATTGACTCGGAAGAATGAGAAGTTTGAATGGACCGACAAATGTGAAAAGAGCTTTCAAGAGTTGAAACAGAAGTTAGTCACCGCTCCAGTTCTAGCTTTGCCAGATGATCAAGGAGATTTTGTTATCTACAGTGATGCGTCATACAAAGGATTAGGTTGTGTCTTAATGCAACACGGGAAAGTGATAGCCTACGCGTCAAGACAACTCAAGCCACACGAACAAAGATATCCGACTCATGACTTGGAATTGGCAGCAATTGTGTTTGCCTTGAAGCTTTGGAGACACTATCTTTATGGCGAGAAGTGTGAAATATTCACGGATCACAAAAGCTTGAAGTACATTTTCACGCAAAAAGAGTTGAACATGAGGCAGCGAAGATGGTTGGAATTGATTAAAGACTACGACTGCACGATTAATTATCATCCCGGAAAGGCGAACGTAGTAGCAGATGCGTTAAGTCGCAAAGAAAGGTTGAATATGTTGACCATGGCTCAAGAACTATCACAGGAATTTGAGAAGATGGGAATTGAAATTCGAGCTCCTAGTGCACCTACAGAAATGATTCATACCATGACCTTTCAGCCTGAATTGATGGAGAAGATAAAGAAGTGCCAAGAAGAAGTGATGAATGAAAAGATGAATGAGTTAACCGGAGAAGAAATCTGCACACAGAAAGACAACCAAGGAATCTTGAGGTTTTCATCAAGAATTTGGATACCAAACGTGGAGGAATTGAAGAATGAAATCTTGAAGGATGCTCACAATTCAGAATTTTCTATTCACCCCGGAAGCACAAAAATGTACCAAGATCTGAAGCAAAACTTTTGGTGGCCAGACATGAAGAAAGAAATTGCTCAATGGATCAGTAAATGCTACACTTGTCAAAGAGTAAAAGCTGAACATCAGAAGCCAAGTGGATTGATACAGCCGTTAGAGATACCAGAATGGAAGTGGGAGCACATTGCAATGGACTTTATAGTTGGATTGCCAAGGACGAAATCTAATCATGATGCTATTTGGGTAATAATTGATCGGTTGACCAAGTCGGCTCATTTTCTGCCAATTAACGAGAGATATTCAATGGACAAGCTGATTCACATGTATTTGAAAGAGATTGTTACTCGTCATGGAGTTCCAGTATCTATTGTGTCAGATCGAGACCCTCGTTTTAACTCGAGATTTTGGAAGCTATTTCAAGAACATTTAGGAACCCGACTCAAAATGAGTACTGCCTATCATCCACAAACGGACGGACAAAGCGAGCGTACAATTCAAACTATCGAAGACATGTTGAGGTCTTGTGCTTTGGACTTCAAAGGAAATTGGGACGAGCATTTGCCATTAGTTGAGTTTTCGTATAATAACAGTTATCATGCTAGCATTGGAATGCCCCCGTACGAAGCTCTTTATGGAAGGAAGTGTAGATCTCCGATATATTGGGATGAAGTTGGAGAAAGGAAAGTAATTGGTCCAGAATTGATCCAGCAGACAAAAGAAGCAGTAGATGTGATTCGAAACAGATTGATTGCAGCTCAAGATAGACAACGAAAGTATGCTGACCCGCACAGAAAAGATGTTGAGTTCGAAATTGGAGAAGCCGTTTTGCTAAAAGTGTCACCTTGGAAAGGAATAGCCAGATTCGGAAAGAAAGGGAAATTGAGTCCAAGATTTATTGGTCCTTTTGAGATTTTAAGCAGAATTGGGAAAGTGGCGTACGAACTAGCCTTACCGCCTCAAATGCAACACGTTCACAACGTTTTCCATGTCTCATTGCTTAAGAAGTTCAACCCCGACACCAAGTGCATCATAGAGAATGAACCAGTTGAGATAGAGCCCGATTTATCTTATATCGAGCAACCGATTAGCATTCTAGATAGAGAAGATAAGGTGTTAAGGAATAAGACAGTTCCTTTAGTTAGAGTTTTGTGGAGGAATCCCAAGGTTGAAGAATCAACGTGGGAATTAGAAAGTGATATGTTAGATAAGTATCCTCATTTGTTTACTTAGATTCTGGGGTCAGAATCCTTTTAAGGGGGGAAGGATGTAACGCCTATAATATTTGACTTATATATATTACAGTATTTCATTTTTGGTGATATATAAAATTTCGTGTTTTAATTGCCAAACTATGTGAATTTGACTCGTTTATCATTACATGACTTTCGTATGTCGTTATAATGTACTTATATGACTTTTGGCGAATAATTCTCGCTACGCGATTAAATAATATTACTAGTTGCGACGGTTTTGGCTTTTTATTAATAAATGTGATCGTTGCCGTTACCCGATTAAATAATAATAGAGATATATGCGATTTAGTGATATTTGATAAATTGCGAGTAGCCGATAAGCTTTAACTTGTAAAATAGCGTTTCATTGCATATATTTTTCTCGAGATTTTACATGTATTATATTCGTGTTTTATATTTATGTGAAATGTGACTATTAGAGCTCTACTTGTAATATTTCTTTTAAAATTCATTCCTTGTCCAAAATTTGTGAAAACTATTTTATTAAACTTCTAAAATCCCATATTATTTGTGATATTAATTTCATGATTTATCGATTTGCACTTTATTTACTAAAACTCATTCTTTTAATACTCTTTTAATCACACTTTTATTAATTATCAAAAGACTACATTACCCTTGCATGCATTTTACACTAACACTTGGAAGAAGGATAAGCTAGTCATTCTACACTCCACTACCATTAGTTGGTCAAGTCAAAACACTAGAAAACAAACTAACACATGCTTCCACACTTCACATGATCATATACAACCACAACACACAAACCCACTTCTCTCATCTCTCTCTTCTCTCTCCCTCACCCTCTCTCTCGGCTGAACCCAAAAACCCTCCCCTCTCTCCATCATTCTCTTTCATTTCAAGCTTTTGGAGGCCAAGACTTTCACTCTCTAAGCTTGCATCTTCACTTGAGGTTAGAAACTTTTGTTGCATGTTGATTTGGAGCCGAAATGGGGCTTTGATCCTTATGGATTTAGAGTCACCATTTTGGAGGTTCCTAAATGATGATCTTGATGTGTTTTTGGTAAGGTTTCATACCTCATTTTGGCCAATACACACTTGAATCATCACATTCGGCAATGACTCCAATGAGGAGCCGAATGTATACATATATATATGTGAGATGATGATTTTGAAATTCATGATTTGAGTTTGGTTGCTTGTATATTCGAAAGGTGTGATGATTTGCTGAAGTTTTGGTGTGATTTCAGTCCTTGCATGTCTATTATTTTGATGATATAGCATGAATTAGAGCTTGTATAAATGTTTCTAGTGATGCATGTTGAAGCCGAGTGAAATGCCATGACTTTGAGTTTTGGATGAGATTTTTGAGTAATGCATGCCATGTTCTAAGTGTTAAAATGATAGTTTATGGTGTGTATGATGATATCTAGTAGTAATCAGTAGCTATTATGTGAATACCATGTTGATATACTCAAAAATTTGCTCATATATGCTCCCTGAAATTCTGCTCTGTTTTACCTCTATTTATGCCTCGGTTTTGTGTTCTTGGATGGTTAAAATTGGTAATATCTTGCTTTGTGTGACTAGTCAGTAGGTGTATGAATATTGTAGAATAGGATTGTGGCTTGGTTTGTTGGTTTTTGGTGTTTGGAAGGGAGTTAAGGTGGAAGGAGTCACACACACACCATGGCAGATTTTTGCACCTTAGAAACCATGAGAAATAGATGTGTCATGCTTAGGCCCTCATAGGCCCAAGTCTCCTGGAGTTGGGACTTGATGTATACAAGTCTCCAGTAGCCATAAAAGTCACAAAAACCATCACTTACCTAGATGCACACACACATCTTTGAGTATAGGGCAGAACAGGGCACTTTAAGATTTATTGTGTCCTTGAGTGGTTAACACCTTGTCATTGATGAGGCCCTCATGGGGCCTTGATTTAGTTGAACTTAGGGAAGTATTAGGAAGCTATTTGAGTCATTGGATTGGTGTAGTGAGTGAGTTTAGTGAGTCTCAAGTTGGTAAGTTCATGGCAGTCCCCACAGCAGGGCAGGGTGCTCTGTGCCAACTTTGCTTAGAGGCCCAAGGAGGCCTGAGTAAGGCCTTAGTGTCATTCCAAGTGCACAACTTAGATTTAAGTCTTAAGTATCCAGTAGAGTCACAATTTCACCAAGGCACATAGTGGAAACACTTGTTTTTGCCAAAACCCCCAAGAGGTGCCAAACTGCCAAGGCAGAATGGTCACTTTGGTACATTAGTTTTTAAGGACCTATATAGGCAAGGCCTTTGAGTCATACCACTTCATAATTTTAGTTTAAGATTGTGTCAACCTTTAGGAATTGGTTTGGAGTCAATACCCTAAGTGGAGATGCCTCATTTCCACTAAAGAACACAAGTGTCACACATGGAGTCACATTCTAGTACCAACTTAGGATGCATTGCATTTGAGTGTGTCATCAGTGAGGCCTTGACCTCATAGTGAGTTCATGAGTTAGTTTTAAGTCATATTAGAGAGTGCAAGTTAGTTCAAGTCAAATCACTTAGTGTAGATGCATTCTTTTACCAAGGCACCCAAGTGTTGCCAAGGTAAGCATACTAGTGAGTCATTTAGGTTGCACTTCACTTGTAAGTCTTGGGTAGTGGGGCACAAGTGTGCCTTACTATTAATTTGTTAATTGGAGGTCAGTAGGGTATAGTTAGGAGGTATTGGTCTTAGGCCTTATGTGCTACTTGATTAAATGCTTAATTGACTTAGGAATAATTAGAGATTATTAAGTGATATAAGTTAAGTAACAAAGTGCCATGCTTTACTTGTTATGTGCATTACTTGATGATTATGTTACTTGTTTTAATTAAGTTTAAATGTATATTTAATATATATGTATATATATTATTTATATATATATGTATATACATTTATACGCGAAAGGGTAGTTAGTGACGAGGATACTATTAATTATAGGTGCAAGTAGGAGGCCAGGCAAGGAACCCCTAGAAGCATCTATACAAGAGTGCAGTAAGCTTTGTCCAGGCAAGTGAAACTTTTCCTTTATACTTGCTTTATAATTGTATACCCTGTGAATATTGAATTACTGTTTATTTAGGATTGAATTACCTCATTACCCCTTGTGATCATGACTTTGGATTCCAATAATACCCTTAACACATGAATTACCTTTTTCATATGTTATTACCCTACACCCACATGATTATACTCCAATAGTCCTTGATGAATAATGAGAACTTGATACCCCACATTAACCTGAATTATCTCATTTGGAACCCTGATCTTAATAACATCCTTTACTTTTGAAAGATCACTTGTATTTTGAAAACATCCTTGCTTATAACTTGTCTTTGATCAAGACCCCTTCTTTTGAAAATGATTTGATTTGAAATGACCTTAAAAGGAATTGGATAATAATTTTATATTAAGACTGAGGCGCCAGTCTATTATTGCAGCATCAGTAGCGGGGAGCCTGATGTCTGTTTATGGCCAATGTGTGCCGAGGATCCTCCCTGGTTGAATCACTTTATGTGGTTCGGAGCTTGGTGTGGGCTGATCACCCCTCAATGCTCGTAGCGCTGTGTGTTTCCAATTCCAATAAATTGATATCCCACATTGCACCTTTACTTGTGTTTATACCTTGTGATATCCGTTGTTGCTTTTGCACTTGATATATTGCATATTGTGAACTGTTTTATTTACTGTTTTCACTTGCTGAGCTTTTTGCTCATATATATTGTTGTTGTTATAACCCTTCAGTGAAACCCGAGAATGGCCCGTTTCAAGCAGACCGCACGTAAATCCACCTCAGGCAACGGGATTGCTTACCGCCGTATGATGGGACAGGTTGGGAACTCGTAGTTCCCTAGTTAATTTCTTTTGAACTTTTGGGATTTAAAAACTGTAGTATGACTTAGACTTAATTTGGATTTCTATTTGGGTTGTAATAACTTTAGTTGTTGTTCATACTCATTCCTGGTGATTCCGGGATTGTGGATTAGACTGTAGATTAATCTTTATAACTCTGTAGTTTAATTATATATATCGATATGCATGCTTTAGTCGGTTATTTAAGTTGGGTCCGTCACAGTAATAACTTTAGATGTTGTTCATACTCACTCCTGGTGATTCCGGGATTGTGGATTAGACTTGTAGATTAATCTTTATAACTCTGTAGTTTAATTATATATATCGATATGCATGCTTTAGTCGGTTATTTAAGTTGGGTCCGTCACAGTTGGTATCAGAGCGACAGGTTTGAGTCACTGAACAACATAGGATAAATGAATATAAGATAGGATTTAGAGGTTAAGATGAACTTAGATCATGTGGGACTTGGGGCGTTAGAATCTTTTAAGTTTTCTCACCCTTTTGACTATAACCGCGTATATATATATATATAACTGTTGGCAGGCATCGTCATCTTCTAGTCCCGGATTCCCGACTACTGTTCCGTTCCCGCTTTACGAGCAGATGGTGAGGCTTACCGACCGACTCGAGGGCCAGAACACGATTCTCCAGCACCGGATTGACCAGCTGTACCGTGAGGACTTTGATGATGAAGGCAACCGTCCCCGTTTGATTGCTAGGGTCGAGGAGATCATTCGCATGGCCGAGGACCGTTTGGCAGCTATTCCACCCTACCGCGAGCGTGAGAGCCGTATCACTTTGACCGCCATTACTGACGAGCTCCGCCGTGTGATTAGCAGTCTCCGTGAGCCAGTTGCCAGTCCATCAGCTTCACCAGCATCATCACCATCCCCCTAGACTATTCCTTAGTCTATTTATCTTTATGATCATGTTATCCGTACTTTGACTTTCCATTTCGTACTTGTACCCCGGATTGTTTCGGGAAGACTTTTATTTGCACTTTATTTCCGTCCGTACTGTTCCGTACTTATCATTTGAACTAATGTTTAATCTCGCACTTTGACTATTTATCTCATTTTGTCATTACACGTATACCATGCTTAGACAGAAATTGCCATGTTAAACCTTTAGCACTTGATCATGTTTAAACTTTTCCAATATACCATGATATGACTTTGACCGAATAATTGTACCTTTGCAATACAATACCTTAGACTCTAATAATACACACACATACCATGATGCCATAATAATTACCATAAACCGTTACCATATGAATAACTCTTGAATAATACCTTTGTACCCAATACTTTCCCTTTGATATAACTTGTATGCATATATTGAACTGTGAATAAGCTTTTCTTGTCTACATTCAGAATCATGCCTCCTCGAAGAGCCCGCAACACCACCAATGAAAATACCGAAGAACCACCACCAACCTTGGCTCAACTTATGCAACTTCTTCACCAACAATCTGTCACCCTTGCTCAACAACAACAATTACTTCAACAACAACTCCAGCAACAACAACAAGCACCACCACCACCTACTACTTTCAAATCTTTCCAAGCTGTGAAACCACCCGAGTTCCGAGGAACTCAAGACCCTGTTGAAGCTCAATCCTGGCTAAAGGAGATGGAGAAGGCTTTCACCTTGGCTGTTGTAACTAATAATAAGAAAGTTGAATATGCGTCATATTTTCTGAAAGATGAAGCAAACTACTGGTGGGAGTCAGCCCGTGCTTTAGAAGAAGGTGAGGTTATTGCTTGGGATAGATTCAAGAGGATATTTCTAGACAAGTACTTTCCAAGGTATATGCAAACTCAGATGGAGTTGAAGTTCTTTGAATTGAGGCAAGAGGGAATGACTGTTGGGGAATATGAAAAGAAGTTTACAGAATTCGCAAGGTTCGTGGGAGATTATGTGGACACGGACGAGAAAAGAGCAAAAAGATTTCAACAAGGATTGAAGCCTTGGCTACGAAGCAGAGTGGCTGCTTTTGAATTGGCCACATATGCTGAAGTGGTTCAGAAGGCAATGGTGATAGAAGGAGAAAGCGATCAGAACCAGAAGGAGAAGGATAACAAGAAGAGAAAGTTTGTGAGTAAAGGTGAAGGTTCGGCTCAAGGGAGCCAAAGTGGAAGAAATTTCAAGAAGTTTGGAGTTCAGAATCAAGGAGGTCCCCGAGGGTTCAAGAAAGGTGATAATAGGAATGTGAGGAAGATTCAAGGACCGAGTGGTCAAAGGAGTCAACAAGCAAATTCAGAATGCAAGTTCTGCAACAAGAAACACACGGGAAGTTGTAATAAGGCTGATATTGTCTGTTTCAAGTGCAACTCGAAGGGTCATTATGCAAACGAGTGCCAGAATTCGAAGCCTTCTGTTACCTGTTTCAAGTGTGGAAAGACCGGTCACATGTCAAGAGATTGTAAAGCTCCTGGAACCAACAAGTTGATGCAATTGGCAGCTACCCCTTACAATCAAGGAATGATATCTTCTGCTCCGATTCTGCAACTACCTTCTACTCAAGTTTTTGAGTCTGCAACTCCTGTTTTCCATCCCTCTTATCCGGCTCAAGCAAGGACATTCAACATGAATATCAAAGATGCTGTTCAGAGTTCTGAGGTTGTGGCAGGTACGCTTTCTGTCAACAACACTCATGCTAAAGTGCTATTTGATTCTGGAGCTACTAAATCTTTCATATCTGAATCTTTTGTTGGCAAGTTGAATTGTGCAATTGAACCATTAGTTGAACCCTTATCTATCATTGTTGCTAATCAAGAACAAGTATCTGTTAGAAGTATTTGCCCCCGATGTACTATAGAGATTTCTGGCTTTAGTTTTCCTGCTTCCCTTATACCTTTTCGATTAGGAGAGTTTGATGTTATATTAAGTATGGATTGGTTAGCAGAAAATGGTGCTCAAATAGATTGTAAGAAGAAGAAGATAATCCTTAAGTCTCCACAAGGCAAGAAAGTAGAATTCAAAGGGCAGAAACAAGCTAAGACATTTTTGACGATAATTGAAGCTAAGAAGTTGTTAAGGCAAGGTTGTGAAGGTTATTTGGCTCATGTAATTGATAGATCTAAAGAGACGCTGAACATAGAAAGTATTCCGATAGTTAATGAATTTCTTGATGTTTTTCCTGACGATCTTCCTGGTTTGCCTCCCGACCGTCAAATTGAGTTTTCTATCGACTTAGCACCCGGTACGGAACCAGTTTCAAAGCAACCGTATCGAATGGCGCCGGCAGAAATGAAGGAGTTGGCCAAGCAATTGCAAGAATTGTTAGACAAAGGAGTTATAAGGCCGAGTGTATCCCCGTGGGGAGCTCCAGTTCTTTTTGTGAAGAAAAAGGACGGAAGTATGAGATTGTGCATCGACTATAGAGAATTAAACAAGTTGACAATCAAGAATAGGTATCCTTTGCCTCGAATCGACGACTTATTTGTCAACTCAAAGGAGCAACTTACTTTTCGAATATTGACTTGCGTTCGGGATATCATCAATTGAAGATTAAGCCGAAAGACATTCCAAAGACAGCTTTTAGAACTCGGTATGGGCATTACGAGTTTCTAGTTATGGCATTTGGATTGACAAACGCACCAGCCGCCTTCATGGATTTGATGAACCGTGTATTCAAGAAGTATTTAGACAAGTTCGTCATTGTATTCATCGACGATATTCTCATATACTCGAAATCTGAAGAAGAACACGCTGAACACCTGAGGATAGCTTTGGAAACTTTAAGGAAGGAGAAACTGTATGCAAAGTTCTCAAAATGTGAATTTTGGCTACGAGAAGTACAGTTCTTAGGGCATATTGTTGGAAGTGAAGGTATTCGAGTAGATCCAGCCAAGATAGAAGCTGTGATGAATTGGGAAAGGCCGAAAACCCCAACTGAAGTTAGAAGTTTCATGGGATTGGCCGGATATTATCGAAGGTTTGTGAAGGATTTCTCGAAGATTGCAGTACCGTTGACAAGATTGACTCGGAAAAATGAGAAGTTTGAATGGACCGACAAATGTGAAAAGAGTTTTCAAGAGTTGAAACAGAAGTTAGTCACCGCTCCAGTTCTAGCTTTGCCAGATGATCAAGGAGATTTTGTTATCTACAGTGATGCGTCATACAAAGGATTAGGTTGTGTCTTAATGCAACACGGGAAAGTAATAGCCTACGCGTCAAGACAACTCAAACCACATGAACAAAGATATCCGACTCATGACTTGGAATTGGCAGCAATTGTGTTTGCTTTAAAGCTTTGGAGACACTATCTTTATGGCGAGAAGTGTGAAATATTCACGGATCACAAAAGCTTGAAGTACATTTTCACGCAAAAAGAGTTGAACATGAGGCAGCGAAGATGGTTGGAATTGATTAAAGACTACGACTGCACGATTAATTATCATCCCGGAAAGGCGAACGTAGTAGCAGATGCGTTAAGTCGCAAAGAAAGGTTGAATATGTTGACCATGGCTCAAGAACTATCACAGGAATTTGAGAAGATGGGAATTGAAATTCGAGCTCCTAGTGCACCTTCAGAAATGATTTGTACCATGACTTTTCAGCCTGAATTGATGGAAAAGATAAAGAAGTGCCAAGAAGAAGTGATGAGTGAAAAGATGAATGAGTTAACCGGAGAAGAAATCTGCACACAGAAAGACAACCAAGGAATCTTGAGATTTTCATCAAGAATTTGGATACCAAATGTGGAGGAATTGAAGAATGAAATTTTGAAGGATGCTCACAATTCAGAGTTTTCTATTCACCCCGGAAGCACAAAAATGTACCAAGATTTGAAGCAAAACTTTTGGTGGCCAGACATGAAGAAGGAAATTGCTCAGTGGATAGGTAAATGCTACACTTGTCAAAGAGTAAAAGCTGAACATCAGAAGCCAAGTGGATTGATACAGCCTTTAGAGATACCAGAATGGAAGTGGGAGCACATTGCAATGGACTTTATAGTTGGATTGCCAAGGACGAAATCTAATCATGATGCTATCTGGGTAATCATTGATCGATTGACCAAGTCGGCTCATTTTCTGCCAATCAACGAGAGATTCTCAATGGACAAGCTGATTCACATGTATTTGAAAGAGATTGTTACTCGTCATGGAGTTCCAGTATCTATTGTGTCAGATCGAGACCCTCGTTTTAACTCGAGATTTTGGAAGCAATTTCAAGAACATTTGGGAACCCGACTCAAGATGAGTACTGCCTATCATCCACAAACGGACGGACAAAGCGAGCGTACAATTCAAACTATCGAAGACATGTTAAGGTCTTGCGCTTTAGACTACAAAGGAAATTGGGACGAGCATTTGCCTTTGGTTGAGTTTTCGTATAATAACAGTTATCATGCCAGCATGGGAATGCCCCCGTACGAAGCTCTTTATGGAAGGAAGTGTAGATCTCCGATATATTGGGATGAAGTTGGAGAAAGAAAAGTAATTGGTCCAGAATTGATCCAGCAAACAAAAGAAGCAGTAGATGTGATTCGAAACAGATTGATCGCAGCTCAAGATAGACAACGAAAGTATGCTGACCCGCACAGAAAAGATGTTGAGTTTGAAATTGGAGAAGCCGTTTTGCTAAAAGTGTCACCTTGGAAAGGAATAGCCAGATTCGGAAAGAAAGGGAAATTGAGTCCAAGATTTATTGGTCCTTTTGAGATTCTAAGCAGAATTGGGAAAGTGGCGTACGAACTAGCCTTACCGCCTCAAATGCAGCATGTTCACAATGTTTTCCATGTCTCGTTGCTTAAGAAGTTCAACCCCGACACCAAGTGCATCATAGAGAATGAACCAGTTGAGATAGAGCCCGATTTGTCGTATATCGAGCAACCGGTTAGCATTCTAGATAGAAAAGATAAGGTGTTAAGGAATAAGACAGTTCCTTTAGTTAGAGTTTTGTGGAGGAATCCCAAAGTTGAAGAATCAACGTGGGAATTAGAAAGTGATATGTTAGATAAGTATCCTCATTTGTTTACTTAGATTCTGGGGTCAGAATCCTTTTAAGGGGGGAAGGATGTAACGCCTGTAATATTTGACTTATATATATTACAGTATTTCATTTTGGTGATATATAAAATTTCGTGTTTTAATTACCAAATTATGTGAATTGACTCGTTTATTGTTATGTGACTTTCGTATGTCGTTATAATGTACTTATATGACTTTTGGTGAATAGTTCTCGCTACGCGATTAAATAATATTACTAGTTGCGACGGTTTTGACTTTACATTAATAAATGTGATCGTTGCCGTTACCCGATTAAATAATAGTTGAGATATATGCGATTTAGTAATATTTGATAAATTGCGAGTAGCCGATAAGCTTTAACTTGTAAAATAGCGTTTGGTGCATATATTTTTCTCGAGATTTTACGTGTATTATATTCGTGTTTTATATTTATGTGAAATGTGACTATTAGAGCTCTACTTGTAATATTTCTTTTAAAATTCATTTCTTGTCCAAAATTTGTGAAAACTATTTTATTAAACTTCTAAAATCCCATATTATTTGTGATATTAATTTCATGATTTATCGATTTGTACTTTAATTATCAAAACTCTTTCTTTTAATACTCTTTTAATCACACTTTTATTAATTATCAAAAGACTACATTACCCTTGCATGCATTTTACACTAACACCTGGAAGAAGGATAATCTAGTCATTCTACACCCCACTACCACTAGTTGGTCAAGTCAAAACACTAGAAAACAAAATAACACATGCTTCCACACTTCACATGATCATATACAACCACAACACACAAACTCACTTCTCTCACCTCTCTCTTTTCTCTCCCTCACTTCTCTCCCTCTCTTCATTCGGCCGAAGCTCACCCCTCCCCCATCTTCACCATTTCTTTCACTTCCTTTGAGATTTTTAAGCTTTGCAAGCCAAGTTCTTCACAACTCAAGCTCGATACTTCAAATTCTAGGTGAGATCTTACTTGCATGTGATGTTTGGAGCCGAAATGGGGCTTTGATCCTTATGGATTTAGAGTCACCATTTTGGAGGTTCCTAAATGATGATCTTGATGTGTTTTTGGTAAGGTTTCATACCTCATTTTGGCCAATACACACTTGAATCATCACATTCGGCAATGACTCCAATGAGGAGCCGAATGTATACATATATATATGTGAGATGATGATTTTGAAATTCATGATTTGAGGTTGGTTGCTTGTATATTCGAAAGGTGTGATGATTTGCTGAAGTTTTGGTGTGATTTCAGTCCTTGCATGTCTATTATTTTGATGATATAGCATGAATTAGAGCTTGTATAAATGTTTCTAGTGATGCATGTTGAAGCCGAGTGAAATGCCATGACTTTGAGTTTTGGATGAGATTTTTGAGTAATGCATGCCATGTTCTAAGTGTTAAAATGATAGTTTATGGTGTGTATGATGATATCTAGTAGTAATCAATAGCTATTATGTGAATACCATGTTGATATACTCGAAAATTTGCTCATATATGCTCCCTGAAATTCTGCTCTGTTTTACCTCTATTTATGCCTCGGTTTTGTGTTCTTGGATGGTTAAAATTGGTAATATCTTGCTTTGTGTGACTAGTCAGTAGGTGTATGAATATTGTAGAATAGGATTGTGGCTTGGTTTGTTGGTTTGTGGTGTTTGGAGGGTGTTAAGGTGGAAGGAGACACACACACACACCATGGCAGATTTTTGCACCTTAGAAACCATGAGAAATAGATGTGTCATGCTTAGGCCCTCATAGGCCCAAGTCTCCTGGAGTTGGGACTTGATGTATACAAGTCTCCAGTAGCCATAAAAGTCATAAAAACCATCATTTACATAGATGCACACACACATCTTTGAGTATAGGGCAGAACAGGGCACCTTGAGATTTATTGTGTCCTTAAGTGGTTAACACCTTGTCAATGATGAGGCCCTCATGGGGCCTTGATTTAGATGAACTTAGGAGAGTATTAGGAAGCTATTTGAGTCACTGGATTGGTGTAGTGAGTGAGTTTAGTGAGTCTCAAGTTGTTAAGTTCATGGCAGTCCCCACAGCAGGGCAGGGTGCTCTGTGCCAACTTTGTTTAGAGGCCCAAGGAGGCCTGAGCAAGGCCTTAGTGTCATTCCAAGTGCACAACTTATATTTAAGTCTTAAGTACCCAGTAGAGGCACAATTTCACCAAGGCACATAGTGGAAACACTTGTTTTTGCCAAAAACCCCAAGAGGTGCCAAACTGCCAAGGCAGAATGGTCACTTTGGCACACTAGTTTTTAAGGACCTATATAGGCAAGGCCTTTGAGTCATACCACTTCATAATATTAGTTTACGATTGTGTCAACCTTTAGAAATTGGTTTGGAGTCAATACCTTAGGTGGAGATGCCTCATTTCCACTAAAGAACACAAGTGTCACACATGGAGTCACATTCTAGTACCAACTTAGGGTGCATTGCATTTTAGTGTGTCATCAGTGAGGCCTTGACCTCATATTGAGTCCATGAGTTAGTTTTAAGTCATATTAGAGAGTGCAAGTTAGTTTAAGTCAATTCACTTAGTGTAGATGCATTCTTTTACCAAGGCACCCAAGTGTCGCCAAGGTAAGCATACTAGTGAGTCACTTAGGTTGCACTTCACTTGTAAGTCTTGGGTAGTGGGGCACAAGTGTGCCTTACTATTAATTTGTTAATTTGAGGTCATTAGAGTATGGTTAGGAGGTATTGGTCTTAGACCTTATGTGCTACTTGATTAAATGCTTAATTGACTTAGGAATAATTAGAGATATTAAGTAATATAAGTTAAGTAACTAAATGCCATGCTTTACTTGTTATGTGCATTACTTGATGATTATGTTACTTGTTTTAATTAAGTTTAAGTGTATATTTAATATATATGTATATATATTTATTTATATATATATGTATATACATTTATACGCGAAAGGGTAGTTAGTGACGAGGATACTACTAATTATAGGTGCAAGTAGGAGGCCAGGCAAGGGACCCCTAGAAGCATCTATACAAGAGTGCAGTAAGCTTTATCCAGGCAAGTGAAACTCTTCCTTTATACTTGTTTTACAATTGTATACCCTGTGAATGTTGAATTACTGTTATTTAGGGATTGAATTGCCTTATTACCCCTCATGATCATCACTTTGGATTCCAATAATACCCTTGACACTTGAATTACCTTTTTCATATGTTATTACCCTACACCCACATGATTATACTTCAATAGTCCTTGATGAATAATGAGAACTTGATACCCCACATTAACCTGAATTATCTCTTTTGGGACCCTGATCTTAATAACATTTCCTAATTTAGAAAGATCACTTGTATTTTGAAAACACCCTTGCTTATAACTTGTCTTTGATCAAGACCCCTTTTCTGAAAACGATTTGATTTGAAATGACCTTAAAAGGAATTGGATAATAATTTTATTAAGACTGAGGCGCCAGTCAATTATTGCAGCATCAGTAGCGGGGAGCCTGATGTCTGTTTATGGCCAATGTGTGCCGAGGATCCTCCCTGGTTGAATCACTTTATGTGGTTCGGAGCTTGGTGTGGGCTGATCACCCCTCAATGCTCGTAGCGCTGTGTGTTTCCAATTCCAATAAATTGATATCCCACATTGCACCTTTACTTGTGTTCATACCTTGTGATATCTGTTGATGCTTTTGCACTTATTATCTTGCATATTGTGAACTGTTATATATACTGTTTTCACTTGTTGAGCTTTATGCTCATATATATATTGTTGTTGTTATAACCCTTCAGTGAAACCCGAGAATGGCCCGTTTCAAGCAGACCGCACGTAAATCCACCTCAGGCAACGGGATTGCTTACCGCCGTATGATGGAGCAGGTTGGGAACTCGTAGTTCCCTAGTTAATTTCTTCTAATCTTTTGGGATTTAAAAACTGTAGTATAACTTAGACTTGATTTGGATTTCTATTTGGGTTGTAATAACTTTAGATGTTGTTCATACTCACTCCTGGTGATTCCGGGATTGTGGATTAGACTTGTAGATTAATCTTTATAACTCTGTAGTTTAATTATATATATCGATATGCATGCTTTAGTCGGTTATTTAAGTTGGGTCCGTCACAACATTGGCTTTCCGCCTCAATTCATTAACTGGGTAATGACTTGCGTGTGTGGCTCTATGCTATCGGTGAAAATTAATGGTGCAATTGAGGGCTATTTTGCAGCAGCTTCTGGACTTCGGCAAGGAGATCCCCTGTCTCCGTATCTTTTTGTTATAGCAATGGAAATTCTAACGGCTTGTCTGAATAAGCACACTTCAGATGGTAGCTTTAAACACCACTGGTGCACTAAAGGTCTGAATATTTCCCATATCACTTTTGCGGATGACATCTTATTATTCAGCCACGGCAATGTTCACTCTGTCCAAATTCTGCTGCGGGGATTAAAAGAATTCACTAACAGTTCTGGTATGAGTGTGAATAATTCTAAAAGTCAATTCTTTATATCGAATGTTGATGATGATTGTCGTCTCAGTATCAAGAATTCCACTGGGTTTGAGGAAGGTGCTTTACCAATTAGATACCTGGGTCTCCCTCTGCTATCCTCTAAACTATCTGCTAGACATTGCATGCCACTGATCATGAAAATTCGGAATCGTATCGATAGCTGGACAAATTTTTATCTCAATCAGGCGGGAAGATTACAGCTCCTTAAAGCTGTCTTATTTGGCATCCAAAGCTTCTGGACTGTACATTTCTTTCTTCCAAAATCTGTACTCAAGCAAATTCAATCTTTATTTCTGAGATTTCTGTGGGGAGGAACATCAGACAACAAGAAGTTTGTCAAAGTTTCTTGGGCTGATTGTTGTAACACAAAAATCGAAGGTGGTCTTGGCATTAGGGACTTATGTTCTTGGAGTATGGCTGCTCAACTATTCCAGCTGTGGCGACTTACTCTTCCTATACTCTCTTTGGCTCATGTGGTTCAAACGCATTTTTCTAAAAAAGAGAGCCCTCTGGACTATGAAAATTCCTGATAAAGCTTCATGGTGTGTTCGTAAAATTCTGCAGAGCAGAACAATCGCTCTTCGTCATATCAGGTATGAAGTGGGGATGAACTCTGCTTTTTCTTTCTGGCATGACCCATGGATTCGTGGTGCTAGTCTCATCAACTTACTTCACCCGAGTACTATCTCTACCTTGCAATCTAGCTCGGATGCTTTGGCTGGTCAATTTATGGATAACGGAAGCTGGCATCTTCCAACTTCTAATCATTTCGATTGTTTGGAGCTTCGAAGTCTAGTTCTTAATATCCAGATCCATCCTCGAGATAAAATTAGCTGGGACACTACTCAATCTAATGCTACTGGGATTTCCACCATTTGGAACTCTATTCGCACCATCGGGACCCCTCCTGCTTGGGTTGATGTTGTATGGCATAATCTCTCCATACCTAAATGTGCTTTTACATTCTGGCTTGCTATTAAAGGAAGACTCCTCACCAGGGACCGAATGCATAAATTCAACATGAATACGGAGCTGAGATGCATTTTATGTAATATCGATAATGAATCCCACAGGCATATTTTTGTATCGTGCCCATATATTATGCATATCATGGCTAATAGTTCTTTCACCTTCTCTGAAGACTGGTCGCATTATAAAAATGGGGAATTCTTAGTGGGGCCAGTTACTGGTATTAGAAAGCAGATGGGACACCTTTATGCAGCCATCACGTTTTTTCTTGTCTGGAAGGAAAGGAATGCTAGACTCCATAATGCTACCAACCAGCCTGCATCTATGACTTTGACTTTGGTCAAGCGCATGTTTCGTGAGAAACTTCACTCGTGTCATCGATTTCAAAGAGAAGTATTAAAGAACCATGATCTATTATTGGACTTGTACTAGTTTAGCTTAGTTTTTGTTGACTATTTATTTAGTCTTTCCTAGTAGCTTCGTTAGCTTCTAGTTTTTGTGAGCAGAGGACTTATGTACTTGTTTATCTCTTCCCTGGGGAATGCCCCTTGTAGCTTGTCTCCGCTTCTTCTTCTATAAAACTTTTATTTAGCAAAAAAAAAAAAAAAAAAAGTTGATTACAATTTCAAACAACCGAAAATGAAGCTACAAGTTGTTTTTAACTTTGAACGACTTTGGAATGAAGCTACAAGTTGTTTCCAACTTCAATCTACCAATAATGAAGCTACAAGTTGTTTACGGGCTCAAACGAGTCAAGAATTAAATTACAAGTTGATTACAATTTCAAACAACCGAAAAAGAATGTACAAGTTGTTTTCAACTTCAAATGAGTCTGGAATGAAGCTACAAGTTGTTTCCAACTCCAATCTAGTCAATAATGAAAGCTACAAGTTGTTTCCGGGCTCAAACGAGTCAAGAATGAAACTACAAGTTGGTTACAATTTCAAACAACCGAAAATGAAGCTACAAGTTGTTTTTAACTTCAAACGAGTCTGGAATGAAGCTACAAGTTGTTTCCAACTTCAACCTAGTCAATAATGAAGCTACAAGTTGTTTCCGGGCTCAAATGAGTCAAGAATGAAACTACAAGTTGATTACAATTTCAAACAACCGAAAATCAAGCTACAAGTTGTTTTTAACTTCAAACGAGTCTGGAATGAAGCTAAAAGTTGTTTCCAACTTCAATCTACCAATAATGAAGCTATAAGTTGTTTACGGACTCAAACGAGTCAAGAATGAAACTACAAGTTGATTACAATTTCAAACAACCGAAAATGAAGCTAAAAGTTGTTTTTAACTTCGAACGAGTCTGGAATGAAGCTAAAAGTTGTTTCCAACTTCAATCTACCAATAATTAAGCTACAAGTTGTTTACGGGCTCAAGCGAGTTAAGAATGAAACTACAAGTTGATTACAATTTCAAACAACCGAAAATGAAGCTACAAGTTGTTTTTAACTTCGAACGAGTTTGGAATGAAGCTACAAGTTGTTTCCAACTTCAATCTACCAATAATGAAGCTACAAGCTGTTTACGGGCTCAAACGAGCAAGAATTAAACTACAAGTTGATTACAATTTCAAACAACCGAAAATGAAGCTACAAGTTGTTTTTAACTTCAAACGAGTCTGGAATGAAGCTAAAAGTTGTTTCCAACTTCAATCTACCAATAAAGAACCTACAAGTTGTTTACGGGCTCAAACGAGTCAAAAATGAAACTACAAGTTGATTACAATTTCAAACAACCGAAAATCAAGCTACAAGTTGTTTTTAACTTCAAACGAGTCTGGAATGAAGCTAAAAGTTATTTCCAACTTCAATCTACCAATAATGAAGCTACAAGTTGTTTACGGACTCAAACGAGTCAAGAATGAAACTAAAAGTTGATTCCAATTTCAAACAACCGAAAATGAATGTACAAAGTTTTTTTTAACTTCGAACGAGTCTGGAATGAAGCTAAAAGTTGTTTCCAACTTCAATCTAGTCAATAACGAAGCTACAAGTTGTTTCCGGGCTCAAACGAGTCAAGAATGAAACTACAAGTTGATAACAATTTCAAAAACCGAAAATCAAGCTACAAGTTGTTTTTAACTTCAAACGAGTCTGGAATGAAGCTAAAAGTTGTTTCCAACTTCAATCTACCAATAATGAAGCTACAAGTTGTTTACGGACTCAAACGAGTTAAGAATGAAACTACAAGTTGATTCCAATTTCAAACAACCGAAAATGAATATACAAGTTTTTTTTAACTTCGAACGAGTTTGGAATGAAGCTAAAAGTTGTTTCCAACTTCAATTTAGTCAATAATGAAGCAACAAGTTGTTTCCGGGCTCAAACGAGTCAAGAATGAAACTACAAGTACATTCCAATTTCAAACAACCGAAAATGAATGTACAAGTTTTTTTTAACTTCGAACGAGTCTGGAATGAAGCTAAAAGTTGTTTCCAACTTCAATCTAGTCAATAACGAAGCTACAAGTTGTTTCCGGGCTCAAACGAGTCAAGAATGAAACTACAAGTTGATTACAATTTCAAAAACCGAAAATCAAGCTACAAGTTGTTTTTAACTTCAAACGAGTCTGGAATGAAGCTAAAAGTTGTTTCCAACTTCAATCTACCAATAATGAAGCTACAAGTTGTTTCCGGGCTCAAACGAGTCAAGAATGAAACTACAAGTAGATTACAATTTCAAACAACCGAAAATGAAGCTAAAAGTTGTTTTTAACTTCGAACGAGTCTGGAATGAAGCTAAAAGTTGTTTCCAACTTCAATCTACCAATAATTAAGCTACAAGTTGTTTACGGGCTCAAACGAGTTAGGAATGAAACTAGAAGTTGATTACAATTTCAAACAACCGAAAATGAAGCTACAAGTTGTTTTTAACTTTGAACGACTTTGGAATGAAGCTACAAGTTGTTTCCAACTTCAATCTACCAATAATGAAGCTACAAGTTGTTTACGGGCTCAAACGAGTCAAGAATTAAATTACAAGTTGATTACAATTTCAAACAACCGAAAAAGAATGTACAAGTTGTTTTCAACTTCAAATGAGTCTGGAATGAAGCTACAAGTTGTTTCCAACTCCAATCTAGTCAATAATGAAAGCTACAAGTTGTTTCCGGGCTCAAACGAGTCAAGAATGAAACTACAAGTTGGTTACAATTTCAAACAACCGAAAATGAAGCTACAAGTTGTTTTTAACTTCAAACGAGTCTGGAATGAAGCTACAAGTTGTTTCCAACTTCAACCTAGTCAATAATGAAGCTACAAGTTGTTTCCGGGCTCAAATGAGTCAAGAATGAAACTACAAGTTGATTACAATTTCAAACAACCGAAAATCAAGCTACAAGTTGTTTTTAACTTCAAACGAGTCTGGAATGAAGCTAAAAGTTGTTTCCAACTTCAATCTACCAATAATGAAGCTACAAGTTGTTTATGGACTCAAACGAGTTAAGAATGAAACTACAAGTTGATTCCAATTTCAAACAACCGAAAATGAATGTACAAGTTTTTTTTAACTTCGAACGAGTCTGGAATGAAGCTAAAAGTTGTTTCCAACTTCAATCTAGTCAATAATGAAGCTACAAGTTGTTTCCGGGCTCAAACGAGTCAAGAATGAAACTACAAGTTGATTACAATTTCAAACAACCGAAAATCAAGCTACAAGTTGTTTTTAACTTCAAACGAGTCTGAAATGAAGCTAAAAGTTGTTTCCAACTTCAATCTACCAATAATGAAGCTACAAGTTGTTTCCGGGTTCAAACGAGTCAAGAATGAAACTACAAGTAGATTAGAATTTCAAACAACCGAAAATGAAGCTACAAGTTGTTTTTAACTTCGAAAGAGTGTGGAATGAAGCTACAAGTTGTTTCCAACTTCAATCTACCAATAATGAAGCTACAAGTTGTTTACGGGCTCAAACGAGTCAAGAATGAAACTACAAGTTGTTTACAATTTCAAACAACCGAAAATGAAGCTACAAGTTGTTTTTAACTTCAAACGAGTATGGAATGAAGCTACAAGTTGTTTCCAACTTCAATCTAGTCAATAATGAAGCTACAAGTTGTTTCCGGGCTCAAACGAGTCAAAAATGGAACTACAAGTTGATTACAATTTCAAACAACCGAAAATCAAGCTACAAGTTGTCTTTAACTTCAAACGAGTCTGGAATGAAGCTAAAAGTTGTTTCCAACTTCAATCTACCAATAATGAAGCTATAAGTTGTTTCCGGGCTCAAACGAGTCAAGAATGAAACTACAAGTTGATTACAATTTCAAACAACCGAAAATGAAGCTAAAAGTTGTTTTTAACTTCGAACGAGTCTGGAATGAAGCTAAAAGTTGTTTCCAACTTCAATCTACCAATAATTAAGCTACAAGTTGTTTACGGGCTCAAACGAGTTAAGAATGAAACTACAAGTTGATTACAATTTCAAACAACCGAAAATGAAGCTACAAGTTGTTTTTAACTTCGAACGAGTTTGGAATGAAGCTACAAGTTGTTTCCAACTTCAATCTACCAATAATGAAGCTACAAGTTGTTTACGGGCTCAAACGAGCAAGAATTAAACTACAAGTTGATTACAATTTCAAACAACCGAAAATGAAGCTACAAGTTGTTTTTAACTTCAAACGAGTCTGGAATGAAGCTAAAAGTTGTTTCCAACTTCAATCTACCAATAAAGAACCTACAAGTTGTTTACGGGCTCAAACGAGTCAAGAATGAAACTACAAGTTGATTACAATTTCAAACAACCGAAAATCAAGCTACAAGTTGTTTTTAACTTCAAATGAGTCTGGAATGAAGCTAAAAGTTATTTCCAACTTCAATCTACCAATAATGAAGCTACAAGTTGTTTACGGACTCAAACAAGTCAAGAATGAAACTAAAAGTTGATTCCAATTTCAAACAACCGAAAATGAATGTACAAAGTTTTTTTTAACTTCGAACGAGTCTGGAATGAAGCTAAAAGTTGTTTCCAACTTCAATCTAGTCAATAACGAAGCTACAAGTTGTTTCTGGGCTCAAACGAGTCAAGAATGAAACTACAAGTTGATAACAATTTCAAAAACCGAAAATCAAGCTACAAGTTGTTTTTAACTTCAAACGAGTCTGGAATGAAGCTAAAAGTTGTTTCCAACTTCAATCTACCAATAATGAAGCTACAAGTTGTTTCCGGGCTCAAACGAGTCAAGAATGAAACTACAAATAGATTACAATTTCAAACAACCGAAAATGAAGCTAAAAGTTGTTTTTAACTTCGAACGAGTTTGGAATGAAGCTAAAAGTTGTTTCCAACTTCAATCTAGTCAATAATGAAGCTACAAGTTGTTTCCGGGCTTAAACGAGTCAAGAATGAAACTACAAGTTGATTACAATTTCAAACAACCGAAAATGAAGCTACAAGTTGTTTTTAACTTCAAACGAGTATGGAATGAAGCTACAAGTTGTTTCCAACTTCAATCTAGTCAATAATGAAGCTACAAGTTGTTTACGGACTCAAACGAGTTAAGAATGAAACTACAAGTTGATTCCAATTTCAAACAACCGAAAATGAATGTACAAGTTTTTTTTAACTTCGAACGAGTCTGGAATGAAGCTAAAAGTTGTTTCCAACTTCAATCTAGTCAATAATGAAGCTACAAGTTGTTTCCGGGCTCAAACGAGTCAAGAATGAAACTACAAGTTGATTACAATTTCAAACAACCGAAAATCAAGCTACAAGTTGTTTTTAACTTCAAACGAGTCTGGAATGAAGCTACAAGTTGTTTCCAACTTCAACCTAGTCAATAATGAAGCTACAAGTTGTTTCCGGGCTCAAATGAGTCAAGAATGAAACTACAAGTTGATTACAATTTCAAACAACCGAAAATCAAGCTACAAGTTGTTTTTAACTTCAAACGAGTCTGGAATGAAGCTAAAAGTTGTTTCCAACTTCAATCTACCAATAATGAAGCTACAAGTTGTTTACGGACTCAAACGAGTTAAGAATGAAACTACAAGTTGATTCCAATTTCAAACAACCGAAAATGAATGTACAAGTTTTTTTTAACTTCGAACGAGTCTGGAATGAAGCTAAAAGTTGTTTCCAACTTCAATCTAGTCAATAATGAAGCTACAAGTTGTTTCCGGGCTCAAACGAGTCAAGAATGAAACTACAAGTTGATTACAATTTCAAACAACCGAAAATCAAGCTACAAGTTGTTTTTAACTTCAAACGAGTCTGAAATGAAGCTAAAAGTTGTTTCCAACTTCAATCTACCAATAATGAAGGTACAAGTTGTTTCCGGGTTCAAACGAGTCAAGAATGAAACTACAAGTAGATTACAATTTCAAACAACCGAAAATGAAGCTACAAGTTGTTTTTAACTTCGAAAGAGTGTGGAATGAAGCTACAAGTTGTTTCCAACTTCAATCTACCAATAATGAAGCTACAAGTTGTTTACGGGCTCAAACGAGTCAAGAATGAAACTACAAGTTGTTTACAATTTCAAACAACCGAAAATGAAGCTACAAGTTGTTTTTAACTTCAAACGAGTATGGAATGAAGCTACAAGTTGTTTCCAACTTCAATCTAGTCAATAATGAAGCTACAAGTTGTTTCCGGGCTCAAACGAGTCAAAAATGGAACTACAAGTTGATTACAATTTCAAACAACCGAAAATCAAGCTACAAGTTGTCTTTAACTTCAAACGAGTCTGGAATGAAGCTAAAAGTTGTTTCCAACTTCAATCTACCAATAATGAAGCTATAAGTTGTTTCCGGGCTCAAACGAGTCAAGAATGAAACTACAAGTTGATTACAATTTCAAACAACCGAAAATGAAGCTAAAAGTTGTTTTTAACTTCGAACGAGTCTGGAATGAAGCTAAAAGTTGTTTCCAACTTCAATCTACCAATAATTAAGCTACAAGTTGTTTACGGGCTCAAACGAGTTAAGAATGAAACTACAAGTTGATTACAATTTCAAACAACCGAAAATGAAGCTACAAGTTGTTTTTAACTTCGAACGAGTTTGGAATGAAGCTACAAGTTGTTTCCAACTTCAATCTACCAATAATGAAGCTACAAGTTGTTTACGGGCTCAAACGAGCAAGAATTAAACTACAAGTTGATTACAATTTCAAACAAC
This sequence comes from Daucus carota subsp. sativus, assembly GCF_001625215.2. Lineage (NCBI taxonomy): Eukaryota > Viridiplantae > Streptophyta > Magnoliopsida > Apiales > Apiaceae > Daucus > Daucus carota. The sequence goes on along the minus strand of NC_030382.2, from coordinate 6,040,117 downwards.
CGAAAATGAAGCTACAAGTTGTTTTTAACTTCAAACGAGTCTGGAATGAAGCTAAAAGTTGTTTCCAACTTCAATCTACCAATAAAGAACCTACAAGTTGTTTACGGGCTCAAACGAGTCAAGAATGAAACTACAAGTTGATTACAATTTCAAACAACCGAAAATCAAGCTACAAGTTGTTTTTAACTTCAAACGAATCTGGAATGAAGCTAAAAGTTATTTCCAACTTCAATCTACCAATAATGAAGCTACAAGTTGTTTACGGACTCAAACGAGTCAAGAATGAAACTAAAAGTTGATTCCAATTTCAAACAACCGAAAATGAATGTACAAAGTTTTTTTTAACTTCGAACGAGTCTGGAATGAAGCTAAAAGTTGTTTCCAACTTCAATCTAGTCAATAACGAAGCTACAAGTTGTTTCCGGGCTCAAACGAGTCAAGAATGAAACTACAAGTTGATAACAATTTCAAAAACCGAAAATCAAGCTAAAAGTTGTTTTTAACTTCAAACGAGTCTGGAATGAAGCTAAAAGTTGTTTCCAACTTCAATCTACCAATAATGAAGCTACAAGTTGTTTCCGGGCTCAAACGAGTCAAGAATGAAACTACAAATAGATTACAATTTCAAACAACCGAAAATGAAGCTAAAAGTTGTTTTTAACTTCGAACGAGTTTGGAATGAAGCTAAAAGTTGTTTCCAACTTCAATCTAGTCAATAATGAAGCTACAAGTTGTTTCCGGGCTCAAACGAGTCAAGAATGAAACTACAAGTTGATTACAATTTCAAACAACCGAAAATGAAGCTACAAGTTGTTTTTAACTTCGAACGACTTTGGAATGAAGCTACAAGTTGTTTCCAACTTCAATCTACCAATAATGAAGCTACAAGTTGTTTACGGGCTCAAACGAGTCAAGAATTAAATTACAAGTTGATTACAATTTCAAACAACCGAAAATGAATGTACAAGTTGTTTTCAACTTCAAACGAGTCTGGAATGAAGCTAAAAGTTGTTTCCAACTTGAATCTACCAATAATTAAGCTACAAGTTGTTTACGGGCTCAAACGAGTTAGGAATGAAACTACAAGTTGATTACAATTTCAAACAACCGAAAATGAAGCTACAAGTTGTTTTTAACTTTGAACGACTTTGGAATGAAGCTACAAGTTGTTTCCAACTTCAATCTACCAATAATGAAGCTACAAGTTGTTTACGGGCTCTAACGAGTCAAGAATTAAATTACAAGTTGATTACAATTTCAAACAACCGAAAAAGAATGTACAAGTTGTTTTCAACTTCAAATGAGTCTGGAATGAAGCTACAAGTTGTTTCCAACTCCAATCTAGTCAATAATGAAAGCTACAAGTTGTTTCCGGGCTCAAACGAGTCAAGAATGAAACTACAAGTTGGTTACAATTTCAAACAACCGAAAATGAAGCTACAAGTTGTTTTTAACTTCAAACGAGTCTGGAATGAAGCTACAAGTTGTTTCCAACTTCAACCTAGTCAATAATGAAGCTACAAGTTGTTTCCGGGCTCAAATGAGTCAAGAATGAAACTACAAGTTGATTACAATTTCAAACAACCGAAAATCAAGCTACAAGTTGTTTTTAACTTCAAACGAGTCTGGAATGAAGCTAAAAGTTGTTTCCAACTTCAATCTACCAATAATGAAGCTACAAGTTGTTTACGGACTCAAACGAGTTAAGAATGAAACTACAAGTTGATTCCAATTTCAAACAACCGAAAATGAATGTACAAGTTTTTTTTAACTTCGAACGAGTCTGGAATGAAGCTAAAAGTTGTTTCCAACTTCAATCTAGTCAATAAAGAAGCTACAAGTTGTTTCCGGGCTCAAACGAGTCAAGAATGAAACTACAAGTTGATAACAATTTCAAAAACCGAAAATCAAGCTACAAGTTGTTTTTAACTTCAAACGAGTCTGGAATGAAGCTAAAAGTTGTTTCCAACTTCAATCTACCAATAATGAAGCTACAAGTTGTTTCCGGGCTCAAACGAGTCAAGAATGAAACTACAAATAGATTACAATTTCAAACAACCGAAAATGAAGCTAAAAGTTGTTTTTAACTTCGAACGAGTTTGGAATAAAGCTAAAAGTTGTTTCCAACTTCAATCTAGTCAATAATGAAGCTACAAGTTGTTTCCGGGCTCAAACGAGTCAAGAATGAAACTACAAGTTGATTACAATTTCAAACAACCGAAAATGAAGCTACAAGTTGTTTTTAACTTCGAACGACTTTGGAATGAAGCTACAAGTTGTTTCCAACTTCAATCTACCAATAATGAAGCTACAAGTTGTTTACGGGCTCAAACGAGTCAAGAATTAAATTACAAGTTGATTACAATTTCAAACAACCGAAAATGAATGTACAAGTTGTTTTCAACTTCAAACGAGTCTGGAATGAAGCTAAAAGTTGTTTCCAACTTCAATCTACCAATAATTAAGCTACAAGTTGTTTACGGGCTCAAACGAGTTAGGAATGAAACTACAAGTTGATTACAATTTCAAACAACCGAAAATGAAGCTACAAGTTGTTTTTAACTTTGAACGACTTTGGAATGAAGCTACAAGTTGTTTCCAACTTCAATCTACCAATAATGAAGCTACAAGTTGTTTACGGGCTCAAACGAGTCAAGAATTAAATTACAAGTTGATTACAATTTCAAACAACCGAAAAAGAATGTACAAGTTGTTTTCAACTTCAAATGAGTCTGGAATGAAGCTACAAGTTGTTTCCAACTCCAATCTAGTCAATAATGAAAGCTACAAGTTGTTTCCGGGCTCAAACGAGTCAAGAATGAAACTACAAGTTGGTTACAATTTCAAACAACCGAAAATGAAGCTACAAGTTGTTTTTAGCTTCAAACGAGTCTGGAATGAATCTACAAGTTGTTTCCAACTTCAACCTAGTCAATAATGAAGCTACAAGTTGTTTCCGTGCTCAAATGAGTCAAGAATGAAACTACAAGTTGATTACAATTTGAAACAACCGAAAATCAAGCTACAAGTTGTTTTTAACTTCAAACGAGTCTGGAATGAAGCTAAAAGTTGTTTCCAACTTCAATCTACCAATAATGAAGCTACAAGTTGTTTACGGACTCAAACGAGTTAAGAATGAAACTACAAGTTGATTCCAATTTCAAACAACCGAAAATGAATGTACAAGTTTTTTTTAACTTCGAACGAGTCTGGAATGAAGCTAAAAGTTGTTTCCAACTTCAATCTAGTCAATAATGAAGCTACAAGTTGTTTCCGGGCTCAAACGAGTCAAGAATGAAACTACAAGTTGATTACAATTTCAAACAACCGAAAATCAAGCTACAAGTTGTTTTTAACTTCAAACGAGTCTGAAATGAAGCTAAAAGTTGTTTCCAACTTCAATCTACCAATAATGAAGCTACAAGTTGTTTCCGGGTTCAAACGAGTCAAGAATGAAACTACAAGTAGATTACAATTTCAAACAACCGAAAATGAAGCTACAAGTTGTTTTTAACTTCGAAAGAGTGTGGAATGAAGCTACAAGTTGTTTCCAACTTCAATCTACCAATAATGAAGCTACAAGTTGTTTACGGGCTCAAACGAGTCAAGAATGAAACTACAAGTTGTTTACAATTTCAAACAACCGAAAATGAAGCTACAAGTTGTTTTTAACTTCAAACGAGTATGGAATGAAGCTACAAGTTGTTTCCAACTTCAATCTAGTCAATAATGAAGCTACAAGTTGTTTCCGGGCTCAAACGAGTCAAAAATGGAACTACAAGTTGATTACAATTTCAAACAACCGAAAATCAAGCTACAAGTTGTCTTTAACTTCAAACGAGTCTGGAATGAAGCTAAAAGTTGTTTCCAACTTCAATCTACCAATAATGAAGCTATATGTTGTTTCCGGGCTCAAACGAGTCAAGAATGAAACTACAAGTTGATTACAATTTCAAACAACTGAAAATGAAGCTAAAAGTTGTTTTTAACTTCGAACGAGTCTGGAATGAAGCTAAAAGTTGTTTCCAACTTCAATCTACCAATAATTAAGCTACAAGTTGTTTACGGGCTCAAAAGAGTTAAGAATGAAACTACAAGTTGATTACAATTTCAAACAACCGAAAATGAAGCTACAAGTTGTTTTTAACTTCGAACGAGTTTGGAATGAAGCTACAAGTTGTTTACGGGCTCAAACGAGCAAGAATTAAACTACAAGTTGATTACAATTTCAAACAACCGAAAATGAAGCTACAAGTTGTTTTTAACTTCAAACGAGTCTGGAATGAAGCTAAAAGTTGTTTCCAACTTCAATCTACCAATAAAGAACCTACAAGTTGTTTACGGGCTCAAACGAGTCAAGAATGAAACTACAAGTTGATTACAATTTCAAACAACCGAAAATCAAGCTACAAGTTGTTTTTAACTTCAAACGAGTCTGGAATGAAGCTAAAAGTTATTTCCAACTTCAATCTACCAATAATGAAGCTACAAGTTGTTTACGGACTCAAACGAGTCAAGAATGAAACTAAAAGTTGATTCCAATTTCAAACAACCGAAAATGAATGTACAAAGTTTTTTTTAACTTCGAACGAGTTTGGAATGAAGCTAAAAGTTGTTTCCAACTTCAATCTAGTCAATAACGAAGCTACAAGTTGTTTCCGGGCTCAAACGAGTCAAGAATGAAACTACAAGTTGATAACAATTTCAAAAACCGAAAATCAAGCTACAAGTTGTTTTTAACTTCAAACGAGTCTGGAATGAAGCTAAAAGTTGTTTCCAACTTCAATCTACCAATAACGAAGCTACAAGTTGTTTCCGGGCTCAAACGAGTCAAGAATGAAACTACAAATAGATTACAATTTCAAACAACCGAAAATGAAGCTAAAAGTTGTTTTTAACTTCGAACGAGTTTGGAATGAAGCTAAAAGTTGTTTCCAACTTCAATCTAGTCAATAATGAAGCTACAAGTTGTTTCCGGGCTCAAACGAGTCAAGAATGAAACTACAAGTTGATTACAATTTCAAACAACCGAAAATGAAGCTACAAGTTGTTTTTAACTTCGAACGACTTTGGAATGAAGCTACAAGTTGTTTCCAACTTCAATCGGGCTCAAACGAGTCAAGAATTAAATTACAAGTTGATTACAATTTCAAACAACCGAAAATGAATGTACAAGTTGTTTTCAACTTCAAACGAGTCTGGAATGAAGCTACAAGTTGTTTCCAACTCCAATCTAGTCAATAATGAAGCTACAAGTTGTTTCCGGGCTCAAACGAGTCAAGAATGAAACTACAAGTTGATTACAATTTCAAACAACCGAAAATCAAGCTACAAGTTGTTTTTAACTTCAAACGAGTCTGGAATGAAGCTAAAAGTTGTTTCCAACTTCAATCTACCAATAATGAAGCTACAAGTTGTTTCCGGGCTCAAACGAGTCAAGAATGAAACTACAAATAGATTACAATTTCAAACAACCGAAAATGAAGCTAAAAGTTGTTTTTAACTTCGAACGAGTTTGGAATGAAGCTAAAAGTTGTTTCCAACTTCAATCTAGTCAATAATGAAGCTACAAGTTGTTTCCGGGCTCAAACGAGTCAAGAATGAAACTACAAGTTGATTACAATTTCAAACAACCGAAAATGAAGCTACAAGTTGTTTTTAACTTCGAACGACTTTGGAATGAAGCTACAAGTTGTTTCCAACTTCAATCTACCAATAATGAAGCTACAAGTTGTTTACGGGCTCAAACGAGTCAAGAATTAAATTACAAGTTGATTACAATTTCAAACAACCGAAAATGAATGTACAAGTTGTTTTCAACTTCAAACGAGTCTGGAATGAAGCTAAAAGTTGTTTCCAACTTGAATCTACCAATAATTAAGCTACAAGTTGTTTACGGGCTCAAACGAGTTAGGAATGAAACTACAAGTTGATTACAATTTCAAACAACCGAAAATGAAGCTACAAGTTGTTTTTAACTTTGAACGACTTTGGAATGAAGCTACAAGTTGTTTCCAACTTCAATCTACCAATAATGAAGCTACAAGTTGTTTACGGGCTCAAACGAGTCAAGAATTAAATTACAAGTTGATTACAATTTCAAACAACCGAAAAAGAATGTACAAGTTGTTTTCAACTTCAAATGAGTCTGGAATGAAGCTACAAGTTGTTTCCAACTCCAATCTAGTCAATAATGAAAGCTACAAGTTGTTTCCGGGCTCAAACGAGTCAAGAATGAAACTACAAGTTGGTTACAATTTCAAACAACCGAAAATGAAGCTACAAGTTGTTTTTAACTTCAAACGAGTCTGGAATGAAGCTACAAGTTGTTTCCAACTTCAACCTAGTCAATAATGAAACTACAAGTTGTTTCCGGGCTCAAATGAGTCAAGAATGAAACTACAAGTTGATTACAATTTCAAACAACCGAAAATCAAGCTACAAGTTGTTTTTAACTTCAAACGAGTCTGGAATGAAGCTAAAAGTTGTTTCCAACTTCAATCTACCAATAATGAAGCTACAAGTTGTTTACGGACTCAAACGAGTTAAGAATGAAACTACAAGTTGATTCCAATTTCAAACAACCGAAAATGAATGTACAAGTTTTTTTTAACTTCGAACGAGTCTGGAATGAAGCTAAAAGTTGTTTCCAACTTCAATCTAGTCAATAATGAAGCTACAAGTTGTTTCCGGGCTCAAACGAGTCAAGAATGAAACTACAAGTTGATTACAATTTCAAACAACCGAAAATCAAGCTACAAGTTGTTTTTAACTTCAAACGAGTTTGAAATGAAGCTAAAAGTTGTTTCCAACTTCAATCTACCAATAATGAAGCTACAAGTTGTTTCCGGGTTCAAACGAGTCAAGAATGAAACTACAAGTAGATTACAATTTCAAACAACCGAAAATGAAGCTACAAGTTGTTTTTAACTTCGAAAGAGTGTGGAATGAAGCTACAAGTTGTTTCCAACTTCAATCTACCAATAATGAAGCTACAAGTTGTTTACGGGCTCAAACGAGTCAAGAATGAAACTACAAGTTGTTTACAATTTCAAACAACCGAAAATGAAGCTACAAGTTGTTTTTAACTTCAAACGAGTATGGAATGAAGCTACAAGTTGTTTCCAACTTCAATCTAGTCAATAATGAAGCTACAAGTTGTTTCCGGGCTCAAACGAGTCAAAAATGGAACTACAAGTTGATTACAATTTCAAACAACCGAAAATCAAGCTACAAGTTGTCTTTAACTTCAAACGAGTCTGGAATGAAGCTAAAAGTTGTTTCCAACTTCAATCTACCAATAATGAAGCTATATGTTGTTTCCGGGCTCAAACGAGTCAAGAATGAAACTACAAGTTGATTACAATTTCAAACAACTGAAAATGAAGCTAAAAGTTGTTTTTAACTTCGAACGAGTCTGGAATGAAGCTAAAAGTTGTTTCCAACTTCAATCTACCAATAATTAAGCTACAAGTTGTTTACGGGCTCAAAAGAGTTAAGAATGAAACTACAAGTTGATTACAATTTCAAACAACCGAAAATGAAGCTACAAGTTGTTTTTAACTTCGAACGAGTTTGGAATGAAGCTACAAGATGTTTCCAACTTCAATCTACCAATAATGAAGCTACAAGTTGTTTACGGGCTCAAACGAGCAAGAATTAAACTACAAGTTGATTACAATTTCAAACAACCGAAAATGAAGCTACAAGTTGTTTTTAACTTCAAACGAGTCTGGAATGAAGCTAAAAGTTGTTTCCAACTTCAATCTACCAATAAAGAACCTACAAGTTGTTTACGGGCTCAAACGAGTCAAGAATGAAACTACAAGTTGATTACAATTTCAAACAACCGAAAATCAAGCTACAAGTTGTTTTTAACTTCAAACGAGTCTGGAATGAAGCTAAAAGTTATTTCCAACTTCAATCTACCAATAATGAAGCTACAAGTTGTTTACGGACTCAAACGAGTCAAGAATGAAACTAAAAGTTGATTCCAATTTCAAACAACCGAAAATGAATGTACAAAGTTTTTTTTAACTTCGAACGAGTCTGGAATGAAGCTAAAAGTTGTTTCCAACTTCAATCTAGTCAATAACGAAGCTACAAGTTGTTTCCGGGCTCAAACGAGTCAAGAATGAAACTACAAGTTGATAACAATTTCAAAAACCGAAAATCAAGCTACAAGTTGTTTTTAACTTCAAACGAGTCTGGAATGAAGCTAAAAGTTGTTTCCAACTTCAATCTACCAATAATGAAGCTACAAGTTGTTTCCGGGCTCAAACGAGTCAAGAATGAAACTACAAATAGATTACAATTTCAAACAACCGAAAATGAAGCTAAAAGTTGTTTTTAACTTCGAACGAGTTTGGAATGAAGCTAAAAGTTGTTTCCAACTTCAATCTAGTCAATAATGAAGCTACAAGTTGTTTCCGGGCTCAAACGAGTCAAGAATGAAACTACAAGTTGATTACAATTTCAAACAACCGAAAATGAAGCTACAAGTTGTTTTTAACTTCGAACGACTTTGGAATGAAGCTACAAGTTGTTTCCAACTTCAATCGGGCTCAAACGAGTCAAGAATTAAATTACAAGTTGATTACAATTTCAAACAACCGAAAATGAATGTACAAGTTGTTTTCAACTTCAAACGAGTCTGGAATGAAGCTACAAGTTGTTTCCAACTCCAATTTAGTCAATAATGAAGCTACAAGTTGTTTCCGGGTTCAAACGAGTCAAGAATGAAACTACAAGTTGATTACAATTTCGAACAACCGAAAATGAAGCTACAAGTTGTTTTTAACTTCAAACGAGTCTGGAATGAAGCTACAAGTTGTTTCCAACTTCAATCTAGTCAATAATGAAGCTACAAGTTGTTTCCGGGCTCAAACGAGTCAAGAATGAAACTACAAGTTGATTACAATTTCAAACAACCGAAAATCAAGCTACAAGTTGTTTTTAACTTCAAACGAGTCTGGAATGAAGCTAAAAGTTGTTTCCAACTTCAATCTACCAATAATGAAGCTACAAGTTGTTTACGGACTCAAACGAGTTAAGAATGAAACTACAAGTTGATTCCAATTTCAAACAACCGAAAATGAATAAACAAGTTTTTTTTAACTTCGAACGAGTTTGGAATGAAGCTAAAAGTTGTTTCCAACTTCAATCTAGTCAATAATGAAGCTACAAGTTGTTTCTGGGCTCAAACGAGTCAAGAATGAAACTACAAGTACATTCCAATTTCAAACAACCGAAAATGAATGTACAAGTTTTTTTTAACTTCGAACGAGTCTGGAATGAAGCTAAAAGTTGTTTCCAACTTCAATCTAGTCAATAACGAAGCTACAAGTTGTTTCCGGGCTCAAACGAGTCAAGAATGAAACTACAAGTTGATTACAATTTCAAAAACCGAAAATCAAGCTACAAGTTGTTTTTAACTTCAAACGAGTCTGGAATGAAGCTAAAAGTTGTTTCCAACTTCAATCTACCAATAATGAAGCTACAAGTTGTTTCCGGGCTCAAACGAGTCAAGGATGAAACTACAAGTTGATTCCAATTTCAAACAACCGAAAATGAATGTACAAGTTTTTTTTAACTTCGAACGAGTCTGGAATGAAGCTAAAAGTTGTTTCCAACTTCAATCTAGTCAATAACGAAGCTACAAGTTGTTTCCGGGCTCAAACGAGTCAAGAATGAAACTACAAGTTGATTACAATTTCAAACAACCGAAAATCAAGCTACAAGTTGTTTTTAACTTCAAACGAGTCTGCAATGAAGCTAAACGTTGTTTCCAACTTCAATCTACTAATAATGAAGCTACAAGTTGTTTCCGGGTTCAAACGAGTCAAGAATGAAACTACAAGTAGATTACAATTTCAAACAACCGAAAATGAAGCTACAAGTTGTTTTTAACTTCGAAAGAGTTTGGAATGAAGCTACAAGTTGTTTCCAACTTCAATCTACCAATAATGAAGCTACAAGTTGTTTACGGGCTCAAACGAGTCAAGAATGAAACTACAAGTTGTTTACAATTTCAAACAACCGAAAATGAAGCTACAAGTTGTTTTTAACTTCAAACGAGTATGGAATGAAGCTAAAAGTTGTTTCCAACTTCAATCTAGTCAATAATGAAGCTACGAGTTGTTTCCGGGCTCAAACGAGTCAAGAATGGAACTACAAGTTGATTACAATTTCAAACAACCGAAAATCAAGCTACAAGTTGTCCTTAACTTCAAACGAGTCTGGAATGAAGCTAAAAGTTGTTTCCAACTTCAATCTACCAATAATGAACCTACAAGTTGTTTACGGGCTTAAACGAGTCAAGAATGAAACTACAAGTTGATTACAATTTCAAACAACTGAAAATCAAGCTACAAGTTGTTTTTAACTTCAAACGAGTCTGGAATGAAGCTAAAAGTTGTTTCCAACTTCAATCTACCAATAATTGTGACGGACCCAACTTAAATAACCGACTAAAGCATGCATATCGATATATATAATTAAACTACAGAGTTATAAAGATTAATCTACAAGTCTAATCCACAATCCCGGAATCACCAGGAATGAGTATGAACAACAACTAAAGTTATTACAACTCAAAAAGAAATCCAAATTAAGTCTAAGTCATACTACAGTTTTTAAATCCCAAAAGTTCAAAAGAAATTAACTAGGGAACTACGAGTTCCCAACCTGTCCCATCATACGGCGGAAAGCAATCCCGTTGCCTGAGGTGGTCTTACGTGCGGTCTGCTTGAAACGGGCCATTCTCGGGTTTCACTGAAGGGTTATAACAACAACAATATATATGAGCATAAAGCTCAGCAAGTGAAAGCAGTAATAAAACAGTTCACAATATGCAATATAATCAAGTGCAAAAGCAACAGTAGATATCACGAGGTATAATCACAAGTAAAGGTGCAATGTGGGATATCAATTTATTGGAATTGGAAACACACAGCGCTACGAGCATTGAGGGGTGATCAGCCCACACCAAGCTCCGAACCACATAAAGTGATTCAACCAGGGAGGATCCTCGGCACACATTGGCCATAAACAGACATCAGGCTCCCCGCTACTGATGCTGCAATAATTGACTGGCGCCTCAGTCTTAAGTAAAATATTAACCAATTCCTTTTAAGGTCATTTCAAATCAAATCATTTTCAAAAAGGGGTCTTGATCAAAGACAAGTTATAAGCAAGGGTGTTTTCAAAATACAAGTGATCTTTCAAAAGTAAAGGATGTTATTAAGATCAGGGTTCCAAATGAGATAGTTTAATGTGGGGTATCAAGTTCTCATTATTCATCACGGGACTATTGGAGTATAATCATGTGGTTGTAAGGTGATATCATACGAAAAAGGTAATTCAAGTATTAAGGGTATTATTGGAATCCAAAGTCATGATCATGAGGGGTGATAAGGTAATTCAGTCCTAAATAACAGTAATTCAACGTTCACAGGGTATACAATTGTAAAGCAAGTATAAAGGAAGAGTTTCACTTGCCCGGATAAAGCTTACTAAACTCCTGTATAGATGCTTCTAGGGGTTCCTTGCCTGGCCTCCTACTTGCACCTATAATTAATAGTATCCTCGTCACTAACTACCCTTTCGCGTATAAATGTATATACATATATATAAATAAATATATATACATATATATTAAATATACACTTAAACTTACTTAAAACAAGTAACATAATCATCAAGTAATGCACATAACAAGTAAAGCATGGCACTTTATCATTTAACTATTATCTCTTAAGAATCTCTAACTACACCTAAGTCACTTAAGCATTTAATCAAGTAACACATAAGGTCTAAGACCAATACCTCCTAACTATACTCTACTGACCTCAACTTAATCAATTAATAGTAAGGCACACTTGTGCCCCACTACCCAAGACTTACAAGTGAAGTGCAACCTAAATGACTCACTAGTATGCTTACCTTGGCAACACTTGGGTGCCTTGGTAAAAGAATGCATCTACACTAAGTGATTTGACTTGAACTAACTTGAACTCTCTAATATGAATTAAAACTAACTCATGGACTCAATATGAGGTCAAGGCCTCACTGATGACACACTCAAATGCAATGCATCCTAAGTTGGTACTAGAATGTGACTCCATGTGTGACACTTGTGTTCTTTAGTGGAAATGAGGCATCTCCACTTAGGGTAATGACTCCTAACCAATTTCTAAAGGTTGACACAATCTTAAACTAATATTATGAAGTTGTGTGACTCAAAGGTCTTGCCTATATGGGTCCTTAAAAACTAGTGTACCAAAGTGACCATTCTGCCTTGGCAGTTTGGCACCTCTTGGGGGTTTTGGCAAAAACAAGTGTTTCCACTATGTGCCTTGGTGAAATTGTGACTCTAATGGATTCTTAAGACTTAAATCTAAGTTGTGCACTTGGAATGACACTAAGGCCTTGCTCAGGCCTCCTTGGGCCTCTAAGCAAAGTTGGCACAGAGCACCCTGCCCTGCTGTGGGGACTGCCATGAACTTAACAACTTGAGACTCACTAAACTCACTCACTACACCAATCCAATGACTCAAATAGCTTCCTAATACTTCCCTAAACTCATCTAAATCAATGCCCCATGAGGGCCTCATCATTGACAAGGTTTTTAACACTCAAAAGTGCAAATGACACAATTGTGCCCTGTTCTGGGGTGTACTCTGAAATGTGTGTGTGCATCTATGTAAATGATGGTTTTTATGACTTTTATGGCTACTGGAGACTTGTATACATCAAGTCCCAACTCCAGGAGACTTGGGCCTATGAGGGCCTAAGCATGACACATCTAATTCTCATGGTTTCTAAGGTGCAAAAATCTGCCATGGTGTGTGTGTGACTCCTTCCACCTTAACTCCCTTCCAAACACCAAATACCAACAAACCAATCCACAAAACCTAACCTACAATGTACATATATCTACTGACTATTCACACAAAGCAAGATATCACAAAATCCAACCTCATATAAGCATAAAACCGAGGCATTTATAGAGGTAAAACAGAGCAGAATTTCAGGGAGCATATATGAGCAAATTTTCGAGTATATCAACATGGTATTCACATAATAGCTACTGATTACTACTAGATATCATCATACACACCATAAACTATCATTTTAACACTTAGAACATGGCATGCATTACTCAAAAATCACATACAAAACTCAATTTCAAAGCTTAACACTCGGTTTTCAAATAACTCAACATGCATCACTAGAGTTTCTTATACATAGCTTTATCTCATCATATAACATCAAAATACTAACATGCAAGGGCTGAAATTACACCAAACCCTTACCAAAGCATCACACCCTTCGAATATACAAGAACCAAACTCAAAAACCATCAAAACTTCAAAATACCAAACCATTCCCTCGGCTCTCTTTGAGTTCATTGCCGAGGGTGATGAATCAAGTGCTTTTTGGCTAAAATGAGATGCAAACCTCACCAAAAACACATCAAGATCATCATATAGGAACCTCCAAAATGGTGACTCTAAATCCACAAGGATCAAAGCCCCATTTCGGCTCCAAATCAACATGCAACAAAAGTTTCTAACCTCAAGTGAAGATGCAAGCTTAGAGAGTGAAAGTCTTGGCCTCCAAAAGCTTGAAATGAAAGAGAATGAAAGAAAATGGTGGAGAGAGGGGAGGGTTTTTGGGTTCAGCCGAGAGAGAGGGTGAGGGAGAGAGAAGAGAGAGATGAGAGAAGTGGGTTTGTGTGTTGTGGTTGTATATGATCATGTGAAGTGTGGAAGCATGTGTTAGTTTGTTTTCTAGTGTTTTGACTTGACCAACTAATGGTAGTGGAGTGTAGAATGACTAGCTTATCCTTCTTCCAAGTGTTAGTGTAAAATGCATGCAAGGGTAATGTAGTCTTTTGATAATTAATAAAAGTGTGATTAAAAGAGTATTAAAAGAATGAGTTTTAGTAAATAAAGTGCAAATCGATAAATCATGAAATTAATATCACAAATAATATGGGATTTTAGAAGTTAATAAAATAGTTTTCACAAATTTTGGACAAGGAATGAATTTTAAAAGAAATATTACAAGTAGAGCTCTAATAGTCACATTTCACATAAATATAAAACACGAATATAATACACGTAAAATCTCGAAGAATAATATACAATGAAACGCTATTTACAAGTTAAAGTTTATCGGCTACTCGCAATTTATCAAATATCACTAAATCGCATATATCTTTACTATTATTTAATCGGGTAACGGCAACGATCACATTTATTAAGACAAAGTCAAACCGTCGCAACTAGTAATATTATTTAATCGCGTAGCGAGAATTATTCGCCAAAGTCTTATAAGTACATTCTAACGATATACGAAAGTCACGTAACAATAAACGAGTCAAATTCACATAGTTTTGGCATTAAACACGAAAGTTTAATATATCACCAAATGAAATACTGTAATATATATAAGTCAAA